>NC_053171.1:88266475-88346475 GCF_016835505.1 Polypterus senegalus
TCTCTTAGAGATCTTAGTAGTGACCAAATACGGCTTGGAGATGACATTGACAGAGAAATTGTCCGTCGAAACAGGTAAAAACTATGTTTTTTATGCAAAATAACCGGAGTAGTTAGATATCTGTCTGTCTTCTAATATTCAAAGGTATTCTCCACTTTAACTGTTTAAACTGCACCCTTAATTTTAAAAAAATATCAAATGCTAATACATCTGGTGTGGTTCATATTTATACTAAAAACTATGGTTCATGTTCTTATTATTTAATATATAATTCTATAATTTATATTTGATAATTTTGTGTGAAATTGATATTATATCTATACTAGCAAAATACCCGCGCTTCGCAGCGGAGAAGTAGTGTGTTAAAGAAGTTATGAAAAAGAAAAGGAAACATTTTAAAAATAACGTAACATGATTGTCAATGTAATTGTTTTATGAGTGTTGCTGTCATCAAGGATTTGATTATCATTATTTCTTTCAATCAGGTTCGTATTTGGAGGATGTATTGTGTTCAAGTTACATTCCGTGTTTGTCAACCATTGTAAAGATAACAGGTTTCATTCATCGAAGTGTTCACTACCCAAATCGGTACTCGTGAATCTAAGATGTTTAACAGGCATTCCTGGTATTAAGTTGTGGATTTGCCTGTGAATATTTAGCGGCAGCGTGTCTATGAACTTAATTTAAACTTAAGCTTTATACCTTGCTTTCCTATTGATATGTCTACAAAGGCTTGTTCAGATTCAGAGAGTTGTTCCTTTTTTACTGCATCAATAAACAGCTCGTCTTCCTCTTTATCTGAGACATCACACACTGCATGCACGGGTTTACTTTTCCCAGTCCTGCAAACTTTAGCGAAGAGGTTCAATTTACCACATTTTTTACACTGTCCTTTAGCTTGAAATTGACTTTTTCCACCGTGTGCTTTGTTTCCGCAGTAGCTGCACTTATGAATATGCTTGTATGCGTCACTCGCTTCATATTCTTTTGCTGCCTTCTCAGTTGTGTAATTCGTTTTTTGTTTAGCGATCTTTGGAGCTCTTGCTTTTTGTCTGTGTACTGCGTTCACAGTCAGTTCACGTGAGCCACTCGGAGTACATGCATCGAAGGTTCTCAGCTGTACTTGTGCTATATTGTTCGATCTTGCGATGTCCACGGCTTTATTTAATCTTAACTCAGACCTGGCACTTAAAAGTTTCTCTCGCATGTTTGCTGAGTTTATGCCAAACACTATTCTATCCCTGACCATCTCATCTTCGTTTAAATAAGCACAGTCCTTCACCAGCAATTTTAACTCCATTTCAAAGTGATCAAAAGTCTTGTTTATACCTTGCGTCTTCTCTCTAAACTTGTATCTCGCGAATATCGTATTCGTCTTAGGCATGACAAACGCCTCGTAGCGGCGTTTGTCTATTGGATTGCTGCTGACGGACGGCCTTATATGGGCAGGCACTCATTTACGTGGGAGGCGTGGGTATGGAGGACGCAATATAGGCAGGCAGCCAGCTACATGGGAGGCGTGGTGATGGGGGACGCAACTCCGCCTCACACGGCGACTGAGCTGCAGGCTGTGGCCGCATATATGTACATAAGCAGGATTTAGTTTTGACCGTTACACGTAGAATTTCGAAATGAAACCTTCTTAACTTTTGTACGTAAGCTGTAAGGAATGAGCCTGCCAAATTTCAGCCATCTACCCACACGGGAATTTGGAGAATTAGTGATGAGTCAGTCAGTCAGTGAGGGCTTTGCCTTTTATTCGTATAGATAGTGCCTTAAGCCAGTCCTTCATGAATATTACATTTTCCTTTCTTTTCTTTTTATAATAGGTACACTTTGTAATCTCATAGAAGGTGTTTTTAATAATCTGTACCTTCTAACTGTGAACTACCTTTATGTGCACAAAGTACTATATTATTCTATAAATGGGACAAATGTGGAATTAGTTGCAAGGAATTAGAGTTGTGATAGATTTTCCTTTTAAGACAAAGACAAAATGCATTGTTATTTGATGTTTTTATAATATCAAAATATAAATAACCTGGATATTTGTAATATACTTTTTAACCCTTTTCTGCTAATAAGTCTTCTGGAACAGTATATCTTGCCACTACCTACTTACTGCTGTTGTCATGATGGTACCAAATATATCAGGGTCATATATTACATTGCAAATATGCATAAGTAATAACGTAGTTAATGAAAAACAGACCACAAATAAAAGAATGTTTTGATTCTATAGTTCACAAGAAAATGATTATAATTAGAATTATGTTACACAAAAATATGCACAAGAAGATTAATTTACACTTTTGCTCTTATGCTTATTTGACAGCGCAAAGTTTCTATGTAATCTGCAAGCATACGCTGGCAATTTAAAGTCACTGGCTTTAAATTGCAAAGTGTAGTTAGGCTGCAGAAATCTGCTTCATTTTAAAAAATAATTCCAATTTTAAATAAAGAACATTAAAGGCATATTAGTATCAATTAGTGTTGCGCAATTGTATATTAATCATGATTATGATTAGAGCTGCTAAGATACACTAATCGCAGAAAGTGGCAAATACCACATTCTTTTTAACACTCTTACTCTGTACCAGATTGATCTTTCCCTGTTGCTCTAAATAAGTTGCTCAAACTGCTCTAAATGGAAAATGAGTGTTGCCGCCTATCCCAGTTAAATTTCTTAAGTGTGAGCAATAAACTGCTTAATTCTTGGTACCTTTGCCACATGATTTGATTAGCTTCTTATTGTGGAACTCTTTAGCCCCACTCTATGCAGATATGAAGTGTCAACAAGTTGAACACATATTTTTAAAAGGTGTCTACAGGCAGTATGTGGGACTTCCCAAATATTTGTGAGCTGAGAGCACTACCATCTATGAATGTACTACAGTAACAAATCCTTAACTAACTGCTGTTAAAAGATTAAACACCCTTTGAGCCTCTGAGAGGATGTGTACCCACCAAATTATTATAACACATTAATTACCTTCCACTCATACCAAGCATACTGTAACTTGTTAAGACAGAAAAGCATATATAACCTACACTTTTATTTTCAAAAGTAAATTAAACATGATACCAAAGGTTTAATATGGCTCATTGGTTAAAAAAAACAAAAATAGGAATCAAATCTAATAATTTTTTAATTCTCTATACCTAATAAGTTGAACATCTGGTTTTATTCATATTTCAAAATTTTTTTTAGAATGCTGTTAATGTCATTATAGATAGAGTAATGATGTATTTATCTTTTTTTTTTTCAAATGCAAAACAACCATTTTAACTGGCAGCATATTGAAAGTTGTATTGTCCTCATTAAATGATTAATATCCATGAATAACCTACACCATCAATAAACATATTGCACATTTAGTGTTACCATTGTTAGTAAAATGATGTTGGTAGGAGTTACCATTTTTAAAATCCATGTTCGGTTCAATTTTGGGTTGATTGTATAGTTTCCGTTATATTCACTACATCTTATTTTAGGTAGAGATACATCAGTTATTGCTTATTTGTATATCTTAATCAGACACCAGGGCACAGTAGATTTTCCATAAGTCATACGTATATCTTCCTTCTATGTATTGCCAAAGTTACTGTCATAAAGTCGTTTTTTGCAGTGACTTGCTTTTAAGTTATACTGTATTCTGAAGAATCATTGCGGCTAAACTCCTTTTGAATACACGTTTATATTTTTTCACTGGATTATGTGTACATAATTTGCTTGCAACATCTAAAGTAGTTTCTGGGCATTTTTCATTTATGTATATTTTTGGCCTTATACTGATGTAGTTCCCTCATTTTATATGTTTAAGGATAAAATCAGCTTCATTCAAGATATTTTGATCTGTATTCCAAAATCTGCCTAGAAAGTAAAATAATGCATCATCTGTGTTTTGGGTTCATTTTTAGGACTGACACTGAAACAAAGAAAACATTGGATGATTTATCAGCAAGGATTAAAGATTCAGATAAGCAAGAAACAGTATGATTAATTGACAGTAATATTAATAAGTGTTACTCTTCAGTATTTTTATAAATTATTTTTTAGAAACAAAACTAAAACTTCTGTAACATTACAATCTCTGTATAAAAGCTAAATTTCTTACCTTAGTTTACATGCCACAATATATATGTATCTAAAGAAATTAAGTTGACTTTAGACATAATGATTGGTACTTTCTAATTGCTGTACTTTTATAGTAGATTTTAAATTTTGGGCATTTGCATGCTACGCAAGTTTTGTGTTTTATGTGATGGTTTATTCTGTTTAGGAATTTATGGTGCTTTTAGTAAATATAGTCACATTACAGAAAGTCAGTTTATGTGTTAATATCTTGTACATAGTAATATTTTTACTGTTTTGATTGTGAAATTCTTTTACATTGCATTGTTTTTCCATAATTGATTACGTAATGCTTGATAAATTTTTTTTAAGGTATCAGAGCGTGTTGAAAGACGATTGCAGCAGATAGAGAGAGAGATGCGCACTGAGCGGCAACAAGTAGAAAGACGTCAAGATCATTTTGGGCTAGTGTCTCATCAGCTTCAGGGGGTAAGGATTGTTTAAACTATTCATTCATTGAATGATCCCACTGATAAGTCTGTAAACTTTGGAAGTCTTGTAAAATGACTTAAGACACTGTCAAGTCAAATGTACTTGTATAGCACTTTTAAAACAAGTAAAAGTTGACCAAAGTGCTTTACAACGATAAAATCAACAAAGGATAAGAAAAAGGAGTAACATAATATAAACAGAACACATTAGAATAAAAGAACACACAAAAAAAAACAAAACAAAGGCAAACGAAATATTGGCACTTATGCAGTTTTTTTTTAGATAATGCATCAATTTTTCCACGACATCATTTTGTTATGTCATAAATTTTAGCATATGTATATTATTTATTTGCATTCCAAGAACACAAAAAATGTGAAGGAAACAACCCCAGTAAGGGTACTGACAAAATCACTGATTTGAATCCATTTCTTAATGATTTTTAAAGTGTACTTTGGGTCACTGTCCTGCTGAAAAACCATGACCTTTGACAGAGACCAAGCTTTACGACACTGGGTCCCTACACTGCAGTCTGAAATTCCTTGGTAATCTTCAGATTTTATGATACCA
The DNA here is from genome assembly GCF_016835505.1 of Polypterus senegalus. Taxonomy (NCBI): domain Eukaryota; kingdom Metazoa; phylum Chordata; class Cladistia; order Polypteriformes; family Polypteridae; genus Polypterus; species Polypterus senegalus. The sequence goes on from NC_053171.1 coordinate 88,271,613, forward strand.
TGCACAGTTTCAAGGTACCCAGTGTCCGAAGCAGCAAAGCAACCCCAAAACATTAGTGATCCACCTCCGTGTTTGACAGCAGGGGCTACTGTTCTTTTCTGAAGGCTTAATTTTGTTTTTCCTGTAAGCAAAAAGATTAAAAAAAAAAATGACACTGCAGCAATATAAAATACATGTTCATGCCAGTAGATGAGACAAGTAAAACGCAATTTTAGTCTAAAAATATTATTTTAGTATATACTGATTTAATATTTGGTGGTACAGTAACCCAGCATGTAGCATTGTTGCCTCAAACAACATGGTTTGTAGTTTGATTCTCGGTTGAGGTGCCTACTTTGAATAATTTTGAACAAATTGCAAATTATCCCTAAAAATAACACTCTTCCCTACTCACGAACCCAAAAATAGTATGTGAAAAGGTTTAAAATAAAACATAATGATGTGACAGAGAAAAAGCAGACAATATATAAAAAGACATAGAGTTCCAGTTAATGGTGGATAACTTTGTTTATTAACTAAATGATATATGTAAAAAATAAAATGCATTATTGGCTTGCTGATATGCACTTTATTTAATAATAGATTTTGGTTTTAGATTTGAAAATGTTCATTTTTAGAAATTTTGCAGTAATAGAGGCAATCAGGAAGGAGACAATTTTTTTCAAGTATAGGAGGGTTTTAAGTTGAAATTCCTTCTGTCTGAGGTCAGCAGCATCCTGAAAAAGATTGTTATAAAGGTAAATACCAGCAGTTAAAACAGGATAGATAACATTTAAAAATGAACTGTCATATGTGATAGAGCATCCACTTCAAGACAAGCATAGTGCCTCAACAGACACGATAAGAGAAATAAAATGTAAAAGATTTAGTCAGGGTGAAACAAACTTAATCACTATAGGTAATTAAAAGGCAATATATACATTCAAATCAGCCTTAGCAGAAATTCTAACAATTGTATATTAAGCTGAAATATAGGTCTCCTGCCTTGATTAAAATGCTGAGATCTTGGGGGGCTTCTCTTCAATTACTAGACAGATTATTCTGTGGTTTTCTGCTCTGTAACTTAAGGTTCTGCATTCTTGGATTTTTAAGGAGGTCAGCATCTTGAGATCTCAGTCCATGCACTGGTGTATAGACACCAATAAGTTCTGTAAGATAAAGGGACTGAAAAATGTATGTCTGTATAAGTACGAAAGTGATCTTAGTATCTGGTCTAAACGTTGGAGCCAGTAAAGTGATTTAAGAGGCTAAATTATAGGGTCATGATTTTTACTTCTAGTTATGATCATTTTTGCCATATTTTTAATTAACTTTATAGTGGTTGATGTATTAATTGTAGCAACTCTATTTAATAGTATTAGCAAATATATATTTATTTATATAGGACATACTGTACATAATAGCTTCACAAGGTGCTTTATAAAGAACAAAAACTACAATTAAATATTGATACAAAAGATATATGGCAACAGTGAATTATAAGTGGTGTTACCCTGTTTTATTCCGTCTTAGTACAGAATTTTACCATTCACTGTATTCTAAAAGGAAACCAAGCTCTTCAGGAGAAAAACCTTTCCCATAGTTCAGTCTTCATATTTACATAAATTACTTTTTCTTTTAGATGACTCTTAGCTATATTTTTCACTTAAACTAATAATACATAGCTAAATCCCTAATTAAGTGTTGATTAACACTAGAATTACCAGAGCCTACGAAAAAACACGTAAATCTGTCCCACCTTAAATCGCTTCTTAAAACCGTTCATAACTCTCCGCCAGCATCTTTTGTTAATCTAAATGTGCTGATAAAAGAAAAGCTGCAAATAGCTATTCCATCCCCCCACTGACTTAGAACGTGCACAAACTTCTCCCAGCTCATGCCTTGATTGATTTTCTGGGAGTGAAGTGGAGTTTTAGAGTGGAAATAATAGATCATTGTTTGGAACACACGCATTTCATGTCTGTTCCGTTTTTACAGTAATCTGTGTAAACACATTGTTAAAACAGAAACTTTTTTTATATTCTACTAGTAGATGACAAAACGTAGGCATAAACTATATAATGTATGAAGCCTGAAGTCCAAATATCAAAAGAAATATTTTCACAGAAGGTACAAATCTAACACAACAATTGCAGGTTTATTCAAAAATATAACTGCAGAAACAAAAAGCCGCCTTAACAGGCGACATAGACACTTGTTTATTATGACTGCCTCCGTGGCGCAATAGACTCAGCTGCCGACTGGGAATCAAAAGGTCAGCATGTTGTAGCATACAGCATCTGGCTACCTGCATGTTCTTGCGTGCACTGAATAAGAGACAAAAATACAGTCTGACTGAGAGAATCAGACTGAAAAAAAGCAAGCATTTAGAAATGCCATACTTTTACAGCTGATCGGACGCTGTTTGTTTTCAAATAATATTGCATTTGTGCGATGATGTTTTCACATATATTGTCTGTTTCTTTCAGGTGTGTAATAGAAACCACAGCATAGAGAGAAATGCAATATTATTTGAAAACGAACAGCGTTATTTATTTGGCACGGACATGCTCAAAAAATACATGTGTAATGCCACAAAAAGTGCATGCAGACATGTCCGTGCCAAATAAATAACATTAGACGTTTTGAAGAAATCATTTTATGACACGATTTACCTTTATTTACTTACTTCCTAAAGCCTAAAGTCACAAGTAGTGTGCCGAGGGCATGCTCAAAACTGTGTGTAATGCCACGAAAAGTGCCTGCTGACACTTTAGTATGCAAGCAATGGTATGTGCATTCTTGCTCCGATGTAGAAGGGAGCTGAGTTTACGTCTGTTACAGCGCGTCTATGTGAAAACAGCAGTATCAGATACGGGGGTGAGGTGTGTTTGGGCTCGTGAACGCGGCTGAAATAATAAAACTGACTAAAAAAAAAACAAAGCTAACCTTTACAAGTATCATAAATTACACCGGCTGTTACAGACTGAAATCAAATGTATGTTTTTATTCTAAAATAGTAAGACTAAGAGTAGTTTACTTCTCAAAACGGAGTGGTGCAGGATCGAACTTGCGACCTTTTGATTCCCAGTCGGCGGCTGATTTTATTGTGCTACGGAGGCAGTCATAATAAACGGGTGTCAATGTCGCATGTTAAGGCGGCTTTTTGTTTCTGCAGTTATATTTTTGAATAAAACCACAATTGCTGTGTTAGATTTGTAGCTTTTGTGAAAGTATTTGTGTGATACTTCAGGCCTCATACATTATATAGTTTATGCCTACATTTTGTCATCTACTAGTAGAATATAAAAAACGTTTCTGTTTTAACAATGTGTTTACACAGATTACTGTAGAAACAGAACAAACATGAAATGCGTGTGTTCCAAACAACGATCTGTTATTGCAACTCTAAAACTCCACTTCACTCCCAGAAAGTCAATCAAGGCCTGAGCTGGGAGAAGTTTGTGCACGTTCTAAGTCGGTGGGGGGATGGAATAGCCGGCTGCGTGCAGCCTGATTTTTATCAGCACATTTAGATGACAAATGACGCTGGTGGAGAGCTGTGAATGATTTTAAGAAGTGATTTAAGGTGGGACGGATTTACAAGTTTTTTCGTAGGCTCTGGTAATTCTAGTGTTAAGGGTTTTTATTGATGCAAACAATATCAGAATAATAATTATTTGTTTATAAGTTAAAAAACAAGTTATTTTATTGGATCATAAGTCCTTCAATTGTAAGGCAGTGCTGCAAACTACAAACTCACAATGCTTGAATTTTACCTTGTATGAATCTTTGACATGCATTTAACCTTCAACCCTCAAATATCTGTGCTTTCTAAAACCTGCTTTCTTTAGCTTTGAAGTATTGAAGTGTTCTTTGTAGATGCAGAATCTTGGAAAACTACTTAATTTGTCTCAAGCACAATTGACTTTTGTCATGTTTTTTTCAGGCTGTTCAAAAAGTTTACTTACTTCTCAACAACTATATTAAAACACAGCAGCAAAGTTCATAACAAGGACTTAGAAGTGTAACCCTAAAACCTATGTGTTAAATTGCTTCACTGACTTCTAATTAAGAGTTAATTTTAAAATCCTTCATCTCACATAAATAGCTGAAAATATTTTATCACACAACCCAAAGTAAAATAAATTAATTGGACCTACTGTATAAACCAGAGTTTATATTGTGATCTTAATGATCTTAATTTGGAGGCATACCTAAAGGGAAACAAACTCTATAATGATCTTCATACCAATATATGAGAAGCCCCATCTGCCTCAGTATTTAAATCATCATAGTATTTAGTTGTTAGAGTGCTTTTGTTGCTGAGGCGTGTCATATTGCTTTTTAATTAATTGTTTTCATTTCTCATTTTCATTCTCTTCAGTGTGTACATGGTGGCATTTGCTCTGCTTTGGAGTGGTTTTTATCATCACAAACAATTGACTATTTTCAGAGGTTTTATTTTCAATTAGAGTTAGTGTTTGTCCATAGTGATCCATTTCAAAATCCAGCTGACGCAGAACAGGTAATATGTGGAATCTAAACTTTGTTCCCAGTTACACCTTTTAACAGAATAAAGTTTTTTTTTAGCGATTTCCATTTGCATTAGCTGTAGTTTTGGATTTCCCAGTGAGGTAGTTTCTTCTGCATTGCTTATCCTGCTAATTTTGCTCACAAATTCAGTATGTATTTTTTGTATATGCATTGTATTATCTCTCTGCCTTTATGTTTGAACTTCCCTTCGTATTTATAGTACGTGCTTTTTAGCCAAACCATATTTGTAATTACTGCATAGCATACTGAGATCTTAAGTAGAAGTGTGTTTAATTAAAATAAAGTAAAACTAAAGGTTTTTAAATGTAAAATATGTTTGTGTACTGTACATTAATCATCCTGTATAGTTATTTACATTATTAGGCATTGTGAGATTTTTTGTTGCTTAATTAAAATGTCTGACTGTGGACCATTGACTTCCATTATAGAATTGTAAGGCCTATATTTTAAGGTTTTGAAGAGTAAAATAGCTGGAATGAGAATTGTGAAATTCCTTTGTATGTAACCTTTTTCAAAATGTCGGTGCTTTTCTTCTTCAGATAAAAGTCCAAATGATGACTTTATTTAATTGCCACAGTGCACAAAGCACCCTGTCCTCCACTATACTCATAAATAAATCACAATAACAATAATACAATCCTCCAACTCCCAGACGTGTTGCCACCCTTCCACCCAGCTCAGCTCGCCGTCTGGGAGCTCCCATAGTCCTTTTATTCTCCCTGACCCGGAAGGGTTCCTAATCCCCAGTCTACGTGACTCTTTATCACTTCCGGGTCAGGTACAAGTCCTTTTCTTTTCACCCCAGAAGCATGTCGCTCTTCCTCTGACGCACTTCTGGGTTATAGGGCACAAATTAGTCTTCGGTCCTCCCTGCAACTCCCTCTTGCGGCCCCTGTGGTATCCAGCAGGGTCTTGTATAAAAACTACATAGTTCATGACTCCCTGCTGGTCTTTGGGGCACCTCCATACTGCAGGAAGGGCTCCATCTGGTGGCCTGGGGGTATTGGCCGGGATGACAAGCTTCTTCATTCTTTTTACTGGGTCTCCATAAAACCTACTTTTGGAGAACGGCTTAAAGTGCTCATGATTTTAACTCGTGATTTGCTCAGCACAAAAGTCACCCTGTTACAGAATATTTTAGTGTTTTTTTTATCTTTATTTCTGCTTTGGCTTAAAACATTTATTAAAAATGTTTCAAGAAATCCATTTTTTTTTTTTACTCAAATCCTTTATTTCTGACATATTGAAACATTACTTCTAGGCTTTGAGGAAACGTGAAGCAAAACTCAGTGAAACGGAAGATATAATGAAGAGCAGGCTTTATAAGTCAGAAAGTGAAAAGAGTCAGGTAATTCTATGGATTTTATATAGTGTTTCTATTAGTAATTAACATATCAGATATTTTCATAGGCATTTGTACAATTGTTTTCATAATGATGGCTCAGTAACACCAGACCAATATTTAATTTAACAAAAAAGTACTTATATAATGTATATAAATAAACAAGGCAATTGAATATCAAACATAGTTAAGAGAGGTAAGTGGGTGTCAAGAAGAAACATGAATATTCTTCTTGGCAACCTGAATATCTTTAGCAACCATTCTGATTGCTGCTGGAAAGAAGCTGTTATAAAAGTGTATGGTGTGTGCAATAAAACTTTCTGATTTCCTGTAGCAGATCACATTGGGAAAAATACAGTAGAGTCATGTGTTTGTCATTCAATTCACCATATTTTTTTATTTTACCTTTGCTCCCTTGTTTGTATTCAAATACTGACAGTTAACAATGAGCAGTGCAACTACCTAAGTCTTGTGTTCCTTTGTGTACTAATTAGTAAGTGAAAGCTCAAACATGACCTTGACATTAATAAAGATCCAGCTATTAAAGAGGCAGAAAAAGAAAATCTTCACATCAGTATAACATACACAAATGCTTGTTAAAAATTTAGAAAACCCATTCTGTTATTTCTAGATTGACATAAATGAAGAAACTGGCTTGCTTAATGATGGTATGAATCCATTTAAAAGCAAAAGAAGGGTGGGATGAACACCTGCAGCGACAGTGGTCCACAGTACTGAATTTGAGACCCACTAACTTAGAGCAATGTGCATTTGATGGCTAAACTATAATTATTATGTTGTAATGCATATTTCTGGCAATTTTATAAAAGAAAAAAAATCCCAGTACTTTTATGCAGTCATGTAACCTTTGCTTATTAGACAGGAAGTTACAATCCAAAATTCAGTCATGAAGGTTTTAATCAAAACATTATGTTCATGTCTCAGCAGAGAACTTCCAAAGATGGTTTATAGATTGTTTTAAGCAGGCTGGTTGTGTATCCTCAGCCATTAAAAAATTGACTGACACAACACATATGTAACACCTTTGTGTGTGTATGACAGATATTAAGTTGGAAAGGGGCTTCTACAAAGCACTAAATACTTATATAAATGAGAAATTTCAGTTTTTGATTTTTAGTAAATTTGCAAACATTTCTGAAAACATGCTTTCACGTTCACTTAGATTGATGGGCAAATATGCAAGTGTATCCATTTAAAACTAAATTAAATATACAACACTATAATTACGTGTGCAAAAAGAAAAAAGTCTGAATACACCACTTTATGCGTGTGTGTATAATATAATATAAAATAATACAATGTAATATATGGGGGTTGTACTGAAAATAATGCCTGTCAGTTAATAACACCTTTATTAACAACACGATACATGTGCAACTATCTATAGTACACATGTATAATAATTCATTGTGTACAACATGCTACTGTTCAAAGTAGTCTCCACCACCAGTGATCCATTTGCGCCACCTTTGAGCCCACTTGTCAAATATTTATTTTTCCATGTGGGAACAGCTTCCCCTTGCTTCCCATCTTTACCGCACAGTTCTTCAGTACACAAGGCACTAAAGCACACTACTCACAGTCCTTTTCTTCTGTTCTCTCTTTGCCCTTTTCTGGCCGCCACTCCTGCTCCAGCAAGCTTTGTCCTCTTCCACCTGACTCTGGCTTCCGGAGTAGTGGCTGCTGACTTCTTTTATAAGGCACCCGGAAATGCTTCAGATGCTCGTCGACCGAGTTCCAGCAGTACTTCCGGGTGTGGCAGAAGTGCCGCAACCCAGGGCTCTAACAACATCCAAGCACCTTCTGGCAGTGGCCATGGGCCCCAGCAAGATGGAGCTTCCAACCTCAAGCCAGGGGTACTGCCCCCTAGTGTTGTGGGGAAGATAATGCCCTGAGCACAGTCTCTCCCCCGGTTCTTCTGTTAAAGGGGTGTCCATCACAATATATACATACAGTAAATCCTCGATTATCCGTTAGGGGTCAGGACCAAGGGCGGCACAGGTAAGAAAAAACATGGATAATAGAACAGCTACTTTAAAAATGATTCACAGCAGATTAGATTAGTGAATAGTTGTATTTAATTACAAAACTAAACTATATTAACAAAATATAGTTTTAACAAAATTAATTCATATAATATTGTAATTGCCAACATAATAAGTAAATACTGGAGTTTTCTATGTTTTACTTGGAGTCCTTGTTTCCGTAATGAATGGTGCCCTGTCTTAAACACCGTTTTCTGGGTTACGAAACACACCTCCAAAGCAACAAAAGAAAGCTTTCTCTATCAATCAGTTGCTCTCCTGCCACTTGCACTCTTTTTTTCTCTATATCGCAAACACTCTTGATTATTATCTCCTGACTCCCTACTCAAAACTTCCTAATGCCGCACCTTCCTTTTTCTTCTAGCTTCTCCTGTCACTCATCTCCTGTGAGGTGTCAACCCCTTGCATAACAGAAGCCCTTTACCCAGTCCCATCACTTACAGCATTCATTTCACCCTTTTTGCTCCTTTTTACAGTGCATCACAAGCTGCCTGTATGTCACAATATATTAACAAAACATAATACAACAGAATTTAAAAAGAAAATCATTATACAGAACAATATTAACATTAATACAGAATAACATTACTGTCAGTGGTTATAATGCCAGTGACAAGTCCACCTCTGACCATCCGGGTGGACTGTCCATAACTAAAGACCAAGGTAAGGAGACAACTGAGGAAGCAACACACAGGAAAAACTGCAGTACAAGATGGAGTCATTCTTCGAGTTCTTAAGGCCTGTACTGACCAACTTTGTGGTGTCCTCTGTTACCTCTTCCGTCTATCCCTAAGGCTTCAGAAAGTGCCACTGCCGTGTAACACATCATTCATTGTTCCTGTTTCAAAGAAGACAGGCACCCCTTCACCTAATGACTACAGACCACTGGCATTACGTCTCACCAGCCTTTGAGAGATTGGTCATAGGCTATAAGGGTCCTCTTGTGGTAGACCACATGGACCCACTACAGTTTGCCTATCAGACAAAGATTGGAGTGGAGGATGCAATTACCTATCTGCTCCACAAGGTTTATTCTCACCTGGACAAAGCTGGCAGCACTGCGAGGATTATGTTTTTGATATCTCTAGCCCCTTCAGTACTATCCTGCCATTTTTGTTAAGGGGTAAACTCGGAGATACTCAAGTAGATGAGTCCTGGATAATGGACTATCTTTTGGGCAGACCTCAGTTTTAAGACTGAAGGAATGTGTTCCTGATACAGGTGTTATGACCTCACAGGCATTACTGGAGCACCACAAGTAACAGTTTTTTCTCCTTTTCTCTTCACTCTGTACATCTCCGACTACAAATATATCAACAAGTCATGTCACTTGGCGGAAATTAATCTATACTTATGAGGTGGAGAAGTTTGTTTCTTAATGCAAAGAGAACTGTCTGCATCTTAACATCAGCAAAACCAAGGAAATGGTCATTGATTTTTGCTGCACCAAAGAGCCTCTGTCTGGTCACTATTCAAGGAGTGGATATAGAGGTAGTCCACTCCTACAAGTACTTGGAGGGTCCACATTAATGACAGATTGGACTCATCTTATAACACAGAGGAACTATATAAGAAATGGCAGAGCACACTCTTTTTCCTTAGGAGACTGTGCACCTTTTATTTGGGAAATAACATCCTTCACATCTTCTACAACTCTATGATGGCCAAGGAGATTTTCTATGCTGTCTTGTGCTGGGCTGGTAACAACACTTCAAGACAGGCCCACCGAATCAAAAAGCTAATTAAAAGGGAAAGCTCAGTTATAGGATTCACTTTAGACCCCTGAAGGTAGTAACAAAGGAGAGAATTAAAACAAAACTGAGTGTCATTATGAACAATGCTGCACATCCTCTCTCTGACACAATGACACTGAGGACTTTCAGCCAACAAATTATTCAGCAGATGTGTGTCAACATATGCTACGGTGGCTTTTATATTAACAACAATATGTCTAGATAATGCCTCGCTGAGACTGTGATAGCCAAGTTTTCTTTCTCTTTAATTTTCTTTCTTTATAGTCATTCTAGTGTGTGTTTATTAATTTACTAATTTAATTTGTTTGTTTACTATTACCTATTTATGCATTTATTCATTTTTAAAGACTTTCTGAACAAAGCCAAATTTCCAATGAGGACAAATAAAGGTCAAATTCTATCTATCTGTCTGTCTGTCTGTCATCTTCTGTAAAATGCCAGATTCCCTAGGGAAAATTAAATACATTAATTAATAAAAGCTATGCAAATTAATTTCCCAGTTAGGAGCTGATACTACGATACTTTTCCAAAGAATTTCTAAACTCTTCTTTTTAAGTGGATGAAATGCAAAACTTGGAGACACTATGAATTCTTGATACATTATAGTATTTAGCTCACTCTGCTGAACTAGCTGAGAATTTATGGTCATGGTGGTCACATTCTTTACTAAATGTAGTTGTATAATATTTTCTAAACTTTGTCCATTCAATTTTAAATATAACAAGATAAAATATATTAAGTAGAATAAATAGCTGACAGTTCTTTTGTATATTGATTGAAGTGTTACTATTATTTACCCATACACTAGGTTTTACTGTCTTTAAAACAGTTATTTGTTTTGCAATCTTAAGATTGAACAAGAATTAGAAAGAACTCGGAGAAAGTTGGATCAAGCAGAAGGTGGAAGGGGCACACTTCTTCAGCAGGTAAGTGATGCTTACTGTGTAAGAAGAGTGTAAATAAAACTTAGAATATGTGTCATTATATGTGAGGTAATCCTTTAACAGTGCACTAAAATATTTTCAGCCATTTCCTATTTTCAAATATTAGTGTCTCATAGCCTTGAATTTTTAAGAATTAAATTAGGATATGTTGTTTTCAGATCACATACATTTTTTTTAAAGCTCCTATCAAAATACAATAAAATGATAAAAATGTCAAGGTTTTTTTATATTCATCCCTTTGTGAATATTTGTTGAGTCCCCAATGTGAGATTTTGCAAACTGCTGTGGAGTGAAAAATATGTATTTTTCATCTTTTGGATTTCCTTAATGACCTCCATTAATGAAGTCCCTTCTGATGCACTAGTATGGAGTTTATTTATGTATTAACGTCATATTGTATTCTTTCAGTTTTATAATGGCCTCTTTCTTTATGTAGTTCCCTGTTTGGTTTAGCAACCAAGTTTAGAAGAATGGTCAGATGTAAGCAGTATATGTTAAAATATCAACAAATAGATAACATATTGAGATAAAAAAAATTTAAATGTTCTTATTTCTGTACATATTTTTGATATGTAGGCATGATAATGCAGGCCAACATTCTTTGTTAAAATTACATTATCTGGTTGTTGTCGTCTTGGTGTTTATACATTCTTATTGTGTCTGTGTTAGTTTTCCAGCATCACCAGAAATATACATGTTAGATGGACTGGTGATTCCACATTGTTAGTACATGAGTGTGCTCTACAATGAACTAGTGCAATATCCAGAGCTTTTTCTTTCTTTGCTTCCACTATAGCCAGGATAGGCCTTTGGCCCCACAGCCCTGATTTAGGCGAAGAAAACTAAGTTATATTTAGACTTGCAGCTACCAAGAGGATATATACTTTTTGATTTGACGATTTTTGTTTTTCTTGTATGTGTATTATTAAAAGTTTTCCACATTTTCCATTTTAATTGAAGTAGTGAGACAAGAGTTATGGCTTATTCAGTAGAAAATCCTAAGTTAATGTATTTCACATACAAGACTTGAGACAACAAAATAGTGTTAAGGGCTGAGTACTTTTCAAGACACTTTATAAAATTTATATAAGTATACATCTGAACAATATGATCTAATCTATTAATGTGCCATTAGTTGACGGTGCAATCTATATAACTTTTATTTTTTGTATTCTTACCTTTTCAAAGTTTTTTTTTTTTTTGATTTACAGATGTAATACATAGGAAATTGAAATTTTTACAGAAAAATAATACAGGACATAGGGTGTTGTATTACTATATTTTTCATTTTTAATTCCATTTGTTGGATTTATTGCTTGGAGATCACATAACCTATTCATCATTATAGTGTAACAGTAATAATATTTGAGACAGCACAACATCACATTAAAAACACATGCTGTTAACTGAAAATGGCATAAGACAAATGCATACCTTGATATGGCGACATCTTCAATCTGTTCTCCAGTGTCTGATTTATTCATGCCGTCTTGCAACAAAAAGATTCAGTGTATTTTTGCTGTTTGAGCTTCATGCTTACCTCTGTTTTGTTTCCTTAATTGTAATACAAAAAAAATCTAGATACAGTATATGCACAGACTAAAGAGGGTCCTGGTTGTCCGGTGAATTCATGCATCCATCCATTATCCAACCCACTATATCCTAACTACAGGGTCACGGGGGTCTGTTGGAGCCAATCCAAGCCAGCACAGGGCACAAGGAAGGAAACAAATCCTGGGCAGGGCACCAGCCTACCACAGGGCACACACACAAAGCAAACACTAGACACAATTTAGAATCGCCAATGCACCTAACGTGCATGTTTTTGGACTGTGGTAGGAAACCGGAGCACCTGGAGGAAACCCACACAGACATGGGGAGAACATGCAAACTTCATGCAGGGCGGACCCAGGAAGCAAACCCAGGTCTCCTTATTGCAAGGCAGCAACGCTATCCACTGCGCCACCGTGCTGCCCTGAAATCATGCATCTCCAACAAAATATTAAAGTAAAATATTTAATAAAATCATACATTTTATAAAATTTTATTTGGTCTTTCCTTGTTAAAGTTATTCTGCTACACTAATTAATCCTAACCTTCACTAACAGTCATGTGTTCCCTGAGATGCTGGGTCTGCAAGGTGGCAACACTATTGCACCAATGTGCAGCCCATTTATTATATGAATACTGTATATAGTTCCAAATTGGAAGAAAAGGTAAAATATATTGGTATACTAAATTACAAAAATAGAAAAAAGTGTATTGACACAATTTTCACCATTAGAAAAATTATAAAACATGTACATTTATTTAAAATACATATGTATATAAGAGGCACACTATTAAACTGTTTCAAATTGCCTTTAGTGGAAGAAAGAAAGACAGACACACACAAACCTCAGTGTATCTCTAAATTTTATTAGTGAAGTACTTTTTTGTTCAAACATGCTGAGAATATGGTTTATTTTTAGTAAATATGAATACATTCCTAATGGTGCTTGTTGTATATTCCATCCAGATCGATGACTTAAGAACTCAGCTTTCAAAAACAGATAAAGATCGTTTAGATCTGCAGCAGCAAATTTCCCAGATAGCATTGCTTCAGAGAAGTCGTCATGAAGATGAAGAAAGTGAAAAGCGTTTAAGAGCAGGTAATACTTAATTTATGTATAGGAACGTAAGAGTAACATATATGACAAAATGTTTTCTCTGGATACTGCACCTATAGTCTGAAGCCCTTTTAGATGTACTTTCTTACTTTGTAAATTATCGGTGGACAAGAGGAAGCATTTCTGGATAAATTGTGTTTCGTTATTTAATTGACATTATTGATACAATGTGTTCTTTTTTATTGCCCATGAGTCATTAGTTGCTATCCTTTTGAACAATAAGCCCACTATCATTAAAATGGTTGGAAATTTTCAATACTGTTTAGACACATATTCAAAACTATAAATCAAATTGAAGTCACTTTGTGCAACATTTAAGCCCTGTGGTGAATATTTACAGTTTTTCTGTTTTTCTTGTGCAGCAGTTCCTGAGCAGAAGAGAGTCTATATTATTTTATATTATATTATTATAAAATATAATTATTTTTATAAAATGTTTTATAAAATTTTTGTTTTATATTTTTTAAAATATAATTATAAAATATTATATTTTGCATATAGGTGAATCTGATTATTTATATATATATATATATATATATATATATATATATATATATATATATATATATATATATATATATATATATCTCTATCCAGTACTTTTCAAATCCACTTTTTATTCCTCTCCAGTGAAGTGACATTCTAAAAACATATTTATATTGCTAATGTCTAATACAGTATATTCCGGATCTCTTACACGATCTCCATCCTTTGTCGTGTGAGTGGTGAGCAGCACTATACAGAAACTTTGCACTGAGCAAGACTAGACTAGGTGGGTCTACTAGCTGCCAGTGCCTTTCTGGATATCACTAACTTTAATTTAATTTTAATGACATAGATCATTCACGTCAAATCTTGGATTATTGGTGGAATACTCCTTCTCTTAGACCAATATGCAAAGGGTAAACTCTGAACACAAGGCTCCTAACAAAATATGTCTAAAGTTTGTTAGAGAATAAACTCCTCTGTTTTGTATTAACAGACTAAGGACTAATATCTCTTTTTATATATATAAAAGTCGAAAACCGAGTCTGGTTTTGAAGTGGAAGCAGGATGAACCACAAGAAAAATACAGTATATATATACTGTATTTTTCTTGTGGTTCATCCTGCTTCCACTTCAAATATACAGACTCTTGTGGTTCACCTGCTTCATGCAGCCGACACATCATTTCTCGATTCCTATTCATCCTCTTCCAAACCCTTCCCCACACTGCCTGTGGCCTCCCATACACCTTGCTATTTTCATTTTACTGCGATGGTTGTTTCCTAAGCCTTTGTTATAAAATGAACGACGGTATCTTCTCTGTCGATGGGTTTTTGTACAACGTCATCTCTATTCCAGGATCCGGCAACTGCCTGTTCCTATCAGTGGGTCATTTCTTGACACAAACTGTTGACGAAGGCAATGCATCATTTTCCGTTTCTATTCTTAAACCGCTGTATGCTACGGCGGGCATCAGCTATCTAGTATTCTAATAAATTCTGTCTAGGTCTGACTCATATTCAGTGTCTAAAAAATCATTTAAAGCTTTGTCTTACACTATACAATGATGCATTGTTTTTAAAGCTCTAGTATGTAAGTCATAAATGATTCATATGTCATTTAATGAATATAGTCTATTTTATGGGTTGTGGAAATTCAAGGTTAAGTTTTGTTAGAGTCACAAAAAACAATAAAACTTCTGTTCTCAAGTATCTCTTTCATTGATTTCATATTATTCGTGCCTGATGAACAACTAGAATTTTTTCTCTGCATAGGGCCTTGCAAACAAATCAGAGTATATATAAGGAAATAGTAATAGAGGAAGATTTTTTTTCTATAGCAAATAATTGATGTATGTATTCTATACTCTATACCTCCTTCCTGAGTCTCAATCTACAGATGTTTACTTCTGATTAATAAAACTGAAAAGCAGATAAAGGCAGGAGTTACATTCTTTGTTTAAGGGCACAATAACATTGCCACTACGTAGGGAAGAAAACTTGTGATTTTGTGGTGGTAGCTTCAGATTCTTTAATACTGCATTGTCTTTATCTATTCCAAGTTTATAATCTGCCATTTTATAATAGTAACTAAAATAATAATTTTTATTAACTAAGATGAATTTACATAATGATAATTTTGCTTTGACTAAACTAATGCTAATGGCATGGCTAAATGTGACTAAAACTGAAATACAGTATGTTTTAGTATAAAAGGTTTAATATTAAATGCAAAGCAAGCATTAAAAACAAAACTGATATATAGAGTGATTGTCATTCCCGTATTGGAAAACCTAGTTCCCAGTCATTTTTGATGTTTGAAGCTGTGCTTGTGGCAAGCTTGGACTCTTCCCCTGGTTAGACAGTACATTCATGTAAAGGAAAACTAGCCTCAACCATATTTTTAAATTTAAAATATATTTGAATATTACAGATGTCTATTACTATATTGTTTATTAACCTGTACAACTTTACATGATTTTATATTGAATCACTTCCCAAAATGTCAGCACTTTCCTCTAATAGTATTAGCAATTTAACCAAATTGGAAACTAAAAAATATTTTACTAGCCTTATTAATACATCATTATTCTGTTTATGTTTTTTACAATGTATATTCCATATTATTAAAAGAGATATTCAGAAGATATTTTTCTATAATGTGTAGTGAATTTGTGTTCTCAGCATTTCTTTTTGTCATTTAAATTTGTGGGCAAATATATCATCATTAATTTATTTTTGAAATACATTATCCTTTAATTTTGTGTGGGCAGGGAAGGTATAGAGACAAATCTTCATTACAGAGCACATTTATACACATACAAACAGTCACTTATTTTAAACAGGGACAATTTAGAGTTAGTAATTAATTTAAAATAAATGTCTCTTTTTTTCATATAGGAGGAAACACCATATAATTCTTGAGCTGGGATTTGGACCCAGAACTCTGAAGCCATGAAGCTCCAGAGCTAACTACTTTTGTGCTATGCCACTGGCAAATATCCACTTTAAATAATTTTATTGTAGCTCAAGGTTCTATATAATGTTTGTCTGATACTTTCTTGGATGAAATTTTCTCCTAGGCTAGATTTTTCCCTTCTACTTTGTGTTTGTTGAATTAGGTTATCTATTCTTACAATTATGGATGAGTAAAACATAAATCCATTTGTTTTATTCCCTATTTAACAGCGGCCACAATTGGGATTGAAGGGCAAGAATGATTTTAAAAATATGTAATATATCTGTTACTAGAAAAGGCCTATCATAGACATTATTCTTTTTTTTTTTTGCTTATGGCAAATTCAACTGTTTGCTCTTACTGAAAGTTTGTGATTTTATTAAACTCAAGGGAGCAGTTTTCTGTTTGACAGAAGTGTTCACTATAATGTAATTTTATAAGTGTGCACATTTATTAAATACTACTATAATTCATGGAACAATTTACTCGGCAAGCAATCCTTTAAATATCCTAAAAACATTGTTGGTCAAATAATATACAGTACAATAAAATTGCTTTGGAACTTTTTAAATAGCATTTATTTATTTTGTGACAGCATTATTGTGCCATGGCTACTGCTTGGTAGTTCCAGGAGACTAGGTTTGACTCCTGGCCTAGTCATTTTCTGTATGGTTTCGTTTCTGGATAATCTGGTTTTCTTCCCATTTCCTAAAGACTTGAATGTTCAATTGACTAGGATTTCTAAATTGGCCTGGTATGTGTGAATGTGGGTGTATGGATGAGTGTTTATGATTGGACGAATGGAGATATTTCTATTCATAAATATTTTGATTACTTCTAATTACATTGTAAAATCTGGTTAGTATACAATTTCATGCTAATTCTAATTTGAAATGTAATACCAGTAGCGTGTATTTAAAAATTCTTTTATATTTATTACAGAACACACATCATCTGAGAAGCGTGAACTGGAGAAACAAATACAGGATTTGAGACTCCAGCTAAATCAAAATATTATGATTTCAGAAGTGGAGGAATTAAAAAGATCCCTTGATCGCAAGGAACGTGAAAAAGCACAACTTTTAGCGCATATTGAGGTAAGATAAACTGATACCTGCTGGCTTTATGAATTAAATTTAATAGTTTTAAAAACCAAGTTGGCTAATTTAATAATTTGGTGCTGCAAGTACTTGCAGTAAGTTCATTAAAAATTAATTAATTAAATTAAACTCAAAAGCAGTCAGAAGACATAAACATTTTTTCACATGCAGCTCTTTTGAATATTTAAGTAAAAATTGTCAACTCTCTCACACTGTTATTTAAGTGATCTATTTAGTTATTATTATTAATTACATAGTTATAATTCTATTAATAATTTTTTAATTTATAAATTTATGCATTGTTATTGTCCATTTATATTTGTTTCAAGGCATAGTTATTGCAATTGAGCATTTTATGACCGATTGTACTGTATTTATTATCTGTATGTGACAAATTTGATTTAATTTGAAATTATAATTTGATTAACTGTGCATTGCATTCACATTTGTAACATAGAACATGTTAGTTAAGCATTTTCTGTGTAATTATTTGTGAAAACACTACTCAATCCACAGAAATTGAAATATTGTCTACTCAGTGGTCGTAAAATTAAATTTCAAGTATGTAGGGCAGAATCTGGCTTTTAAATGAAGCTCCACTTAATATAAATACTTCTCATTAATGTAAATGAAACTTATTTCTATCCAGAGCTTTGTAGAATATTTAGTTAAGTCATAAAAGCAAATGTATATAGATATACTTTCAGGACAAGTGTGTGATGATTCATTTACCACAATTTAGTTTAGTTCATTTGCAGAATTTGATAATTCATAATTCTGACAGTTTACAAATATAAGTACTAATTATTACATCAGAAATGACAAAACTGTAGTACCAACGTCTAGTGATACTCTTATTTTTATTTAAGTATAAACTCCACTTCACACAATCTAAACTTTTTAAAATATAAATAAACAAGACAATATGACAAAAACATATCTTTTTCATGAATGCTTAGATCAGCCATGTCTCACTACAATTGAAGTGAACTCTGTGTTAGAACTTTTAAATTCTATGGAAGAAACAAAGCATCTCACTTTGATTTTGTGGGAAAATCAGCAGAGTCTTAAGTGTAACATATAAGGGAACAGAGCACTAATCTGAATTGCCAGGGTCACAGGTGATCTCTGTGGTTCAGCTCAGCCTATACCAGTCCACAAGGGATGCTGTACATATACTCCTCAGGTGAAACTGATACAGCAGCTAGCTAGCTAGCATTTGCTAGCACTTGATTGTATTTAAAACAAAAGAGTAACTGCATTTGTGGTCAGAGTGACCCATCACATTAAGGAGTGGTCAGAAATAAAAGCAACAAAATTGTACACAGGTCTATGTGCACCAAAGTGTGACTATTATCTCCTTTTGATTTAACACAATCTTCATGACAAATATCATAATGCCTATTACTCCTGCAGACCATAAAGTCTGCATTCTTAGGTCACACGTAAATTGTTTATTTTTGTTTTAGTAGGGTGCTCCTACTTTGAAAACTAATAGTTAACTTTGTAAAAAGAGTGTTGAGAAATTACAATTTTTAAAAAGTGTTTAGTTTTATCTCATTGCAGTTTGGTGAGCATACTGTGTTCTAATAAAGGTAAACATAAATTATTTAACAAAATGTCATCAATATAGAAATAAAAATAATATAAAAATTCTAAAATAATGAAAGCATTGTTAAACTCAGGCGTTAATCCAGAGTATCTCTCAGACTTGGAATTCTATTTAAAAACTTTTAACAGCAAATGTCTCTCGGGTGAAACTGTTTATGATCTGATGAACAGTGTGAAGCCTGACTAATGCTCAGGTCAGTATTCTGCTGCCATCTCTAGATAAAATAACATTAGGCTGTAAAAATATCATGAATATTTCTGTGCATTTTGCCCCTGCATGGTTACTTACCAACATACATGCAGGATGAGGTCTTCAACCAAAATACAAAATGGCATGCAAATGAGGAGCTGTAAAGCCAGTTTTAGAACCATTTTAAGCCAAATCATTAGCTAAATTAAAAAATGATGAAGACAGTAAGAACTGGTCATCAAACATTGACACAGATAGTGAAACTACAGGATATGGTACTATATAACCGAACCACTGATATGCTTGGTGACATCGGTCATATGAAGAAAATGGTTGAGATCAAGTGGAGGGACAAGAAAGACATTAGCCTTCTAAGTACTGTTCACAATGCAGCACCTGTCATTGTTCTTGTCAGAAGAAAATGTGGAAGTTGCTAGGCTTTGTGCAGTGGTAGCCTACAGTAACCCAATGAGCAGCTCTGATTGTGCGTATCAGGCACTGACATTCTACCCTCTCTTGCACATGCAACAGTTATAGATACAATGCAGGCTGTGGGGAATGGAGGAAGAGCTTAAACACTTAACAAACACTTCCATTTTTTTAAGCCAAGACAGTTGTTGAGTATTGATCTATGTCTCTTATGATTACACACACATTGTAAAATAGTTCATACATGTCATTTTTGAATAAAAACACCAACACATTAGAGTTTCACCATCCTTTTAGTTGGCACAAACATGCTTCAAAAACATGGAAGGCGTGGGTCATAGCTGTCTTGACTTGAAAAATGGACGTATTTGATAGGTTTTTGAACTTTTCTTGTGTGCCCCATACCTTCCATTGTGATGCACCAGAGAGGGCAAGGTATTTTTTCAAATTTATAGAGATCACACTTTCACATGGAGAATGCATATCTACCATGTTTGTGAAGAAATAACTTCAACTTTCAAAATACCAAACTTGTACTTTAAGCTACTTTATTTTTGACAATTTGTGTAAAACCAAGAACTGTGCTATTTAAACCAATTATTATCATAAAGGCTGTGTGTTTTAAACCCCTGCTATCTTTATTATTCTATGTACACACACACGCCTGCATTTGCTTGGGGAGTGGGGATGAGTCACAGTCTTTATTTATCAGCTCAAATCTAAATTGCTTGGGTAAAGGCTGAAAGCAGCAGTTCCACCTTAAAATGCTGTCAGTATTTATATGAAAATAGAATAAACTACCTTCAAACATGGCTTCTGGTTCTTTTCTAAGCTTCCCTGAGGAAGGTACAAGAGTAAACATGTAAACATTAAAGTGTTACAGTACTTTGCATGTGATTAAAATAGGGAAGAGAATACTTTCTTTATAAAGAAAAAAGTAGACCTAGCGTCCAACTCAAGGTAATATCCTTTTTTTCTACTTCAGTCCCTGCACCCGATTTATTAGTGACATATGTGATGTTCATAATGTGTGAGTATATGTGGGTGTCACATGGGGTGTCTTTGGTGGTGGTGTTGAGGTGAGGTGATATGACAAGCATCAGTTTCCGATGATCTAAGGCTAGAATAAAATTATCATCCCATTTGTATGTCATTAAAGGATGCTGAAAGATGTTGTTGTGATTGTGTGCATTTAATTTAAACGTTTCTACTCCAGGATCCCCTTTGATCAGAGGTGCAAACATGGACAGGGCTCAGCCTATAGTACCTCACTTTATAACAGTTGTAAATCTGTGGCTGATTAGTGGCAAGGGAGACGGAGCAGAAACGTTAAGTAAGAGTTATGAAGGAGAGAGAGTAGAAGGATTTAGACTTGGGATATTGAGAGTATAATAGGAAAATCAGTTGGTGGAAGTGTTAAACAGACAAGTGAATGTGTATTGCGTGAGATGGAAAGGTAAAGGTTACCAGAATGCTTTGAAGTAGTGGAAAAAAATGTTTTTCTGACTGTTAATATCAATGCTAATGTTAGCGTGTTTGTGTCAGAAACCAGACAGGCAATGAGAGGAGGGTGAGTGAGTGAGGGAGCATTTTGTAGTGTCTGTGGTGATTGTTGGTAAACTGTTGATTATTATATTCTTGGCATATGCTGCACGTTATCAGAAATAAAGATGAGTAGATTGAGTTGTGGCAAAGACTGATGAGGATGACATTTTTGGAGCCGGAAGAACATTTGACTGTACTAGGTGGTGAACTGACTTGGCATGTTACAGCCATTGCTGATATTTATAAAATAGTTCATTAAGCATTTAATTTTTGTAAGAGGAATGTCACACTTGAGGGGATTCTTTACTTTGGTGAGGGGTGATTTTGGTGGTTCGGGTCGCTCCATGCTCCCTTTTCTGTCCAGGAGCCTCTTTGACCCAAAACCATCTACAGTCATAAACCGAGATGTGCCGGGCAAATGAAGACCCACTCCATGTTTCTGGAGTTTGGTGATGGGTATGTGCAACAAGTGTAAGTGCTTTCCAAAGTCCAAACGGGGGTGTTCAATAGTGCAGTGCAGTCTTCTTAATAAATAACTAATCCATAAATCCAGTGCCCATATGGAGGCTAAACTAATCCATAATAAATTTCCTTTAAAATCAAGGTTAAAATCAGAAGGCACAAAATGTTTCTAAAAGCTCAATCCCTGGTGCATCCTTTCTAAAACTGATGTCTCCTCAGCTTACCCATCATGGGATCCTGCAGCCAGAGGAGGTGTCCATCTGGCAGGCACAGCCAACCTTCTATCATAGGCTTGGGTCACTGCTATCACCCCGGGCTCTTAGCAGTGTGACACGCCTCTCCTCTCCTCGCTCGTTCAGCTTCCACTACCATCTCTCAGCCTTATGTAGGAGCGAGCATTGGGTCACTCTATACTCGCCAAGAAAAACTCCGCTGAAGGGACCCTGTTCATCTCCCTTGAGCATTGCTGGCCCTGCTCTCTTCCTAGGGCTGTTCTTCCAGCTGCCTGCCTCCTTTCTTCTGCAATCCGGTGTTTCCCAGTCCTGCCGTCACCATAATCTTTCTTTTTTACCTCTAACTATATTCTTTTTCTTCTCTCTATTTTCCTTTCTGCTTCTCCCCATCTGCTGTAGTGGCTTCTCTTATATTCGCTTTATCGGGTGTAGATGTGACCCTATGCCTTCTGTGGCACCTGACTGATCTGGTCGTTTTTGCACGTGAGTGTGTGATCAGTCAAGCATTGCAATCAGTCCTAGAGCAGCATCGTCATGTGCACATCTGTAACTATTCTGAGCCTACATTTGATGGGACATGATTATTTATTTAAAACTTGCACAGTGCCACACACTGCTTATTACAGTAATACAATGAAAATGATAATGCAAAAGCATTTATAAGAAGAAGGAAAAGAAGATTCTGAAATTTGAAAGTTGTAGGAAATGTATGGTGTAAGAAGAATAATTCATTGGTAGGTGTTAATTACTTCATTCATTATCAGTACTGCATTTGGCAATGCCTGTAATTAGGTTTAAAAAAATTAGTAAAACGCCTAGCCAGGGATGCCAAATTAATGTAGCATTTGTGTGAGGATTTTAACTTCTGCCCAACCAAGGATCTTTGTTTCTCTTCCTATCTGGGACACCAGAAATATGAAGAAATCTATACAGTTTATGAACAAGGTTCACAGATCAGCAAAAATCTACATTAAATACTTCCTCTTTCACTGTTGTAGTTTGGACGATGATGACAGAATATATTTCAGCAAGTAACCTAAACATGCTTGATGCAATAAACCAAGTAACAAATGTAGTCATAACATAAGGATAAACGAAAATGGATATACAGTAATCCCTTGCTATATCGCGCTTTGACTTTCGCGGTTTCGCTCTATCGTGGATTTTATATGAAATAATTAAACATATAACGCGGATTTTTCGCTGCTTCGCGGGTTCTGTGGACAATGTGTCTTTTTACTTTCTGTACATGCTTCCTCAGTTGGTTTGCCCAGTTGATTTCATACAAGGGACGCTATTGGCGGATGACTGAGAAGCTAACCAATCAGAGCACGCAGTTAAGTTCCTGCCTGCTGAATGCACTGTTAACCAAGAAGTCTCGTCTCGCTCATTCAGCATCAATGTGTTTCGCTGTGTAAAGAGTTGTGCTCTTTTGTGTTTATCTTTGTGCATAGTAAAGCCCTTCATTATGGCTCCAAAACGATCTGCTACTGCTTCAGGGGCCGTGCCCAAGCGCAAACGGAAGATGTTAATGATTGCCGAAAAGGTAAACGTTTTGGATTTGTTGAAGGCTACGATTCTTTTTATTTAAAAGTAGGAAAGGAATATAAGATCTACGGCCGCAGTGTCCTTTTAACCAGGGTGTAAAACGAGTTGTAAGTGGATGTAATAAGGCAGTAGTCTGGATGGAATCTGCTTTAGGGATTTGCATTGAAGACTGCCAGAAGAAGAACAACGGCGGTGCTACACAATCGCCTGAAGTGGCTCCTTTAAGGGCTGTAACGCTCTCCTTTGTTGTGCAGTAAAATTAAACTCATTGTTATCGGACAAGTCATCGTGTCATTGTTGGTGAGTAACTATAATTAATTTTCTACTTACAGTACTAAGTACATGTACATACGTTTAGTGTCGCTGTACACATTTACTGTATACTATTTTTCTTGTATTATACGTATTTATTGCTGCTGGCCTGTCTATCGTAATGGCTGTAACATATGTGCTATCGGAGACACTCAATATCTTTAAAATAATATTTAGGTTTTACTGTATATAAACAGTGTGTTTATATACATAATTTCAATGAATCTTACCTAATATCTAAGAGAATACAAAGGGATTATGCTGTATAACTCATGGGAATATTTATAAACAGTGTGGGAGAGTTTATAAGGGCTTAAAATATATAAAAATAACCATAGAAACATATGGTTTCTACTTCGCTGATTTTCACCTATCGCGGGGGGGTCTGGAACGCAACCCCCGCGATCGAGGAGGGATTACTGTATGCAACTATATGTGTGTGTGTGTGTGTGTGTGTGTGTGTGTGTCATATATATATATATATATATAGATATATAGAGATATATAGATATATAGATATATAGATATATATATATATATATATAGATATAGATTTTCACGCACAACCATTTCTAGGGTTTACAAAGAATGGTGTGAAAAGGGAAAAACATCCAGTATGCGGCAGTCCTGTGGGCGAAAATGCCTTGTTGATGCTAGAGGTCAGAGGAGAATGGGCCGACTGATTCAAGCTGATAGAAGAGCAACTTTGACTGAAATAACCACTTGTTACAACCGCGGTATGCAGCAAAGCATCTGTGAAGCCACAACACGCACAACCTTGAGGCGGATGGGCTACAACAGCAGAAGACCCCACCGGGTACCACTCATCTCCACTACAAATAGGAAAAAGAGGCTACAATTTGCACAAGCTCACCAAAATTGGACAGTTGAAGACTGGAAAAATGTCGCCTGGTCTGATGAGTCTCGATTTCTGTTGAGACATTCAAATGGTAGAGTCAGAATTTGGCGTAAACAGAATGAGAACATGGATCCATCATGTCTTGTTACCACTGTGCAGGCTGGTGGTGGTGGTGTAATGGTGTGGGGGATGTTTTCTTGGCACACTTTAGACCCCTTATTGCCAATTGGGCATCGTTTAAATGCCACGGGCTACCTGAGCATTGTTTCTGACCATGTCCATCCCTTCATGACCACCATGTACCCATCCTCTGATGGCTACATCCAGCAGGATAATGCACCATGTCACAAAGCTCGAATCATTTAAAATTGGTTTCTTGAACATGACAATGAGTTCACTGTACTAAAATGGCCCCCACAGTCACCAGATTTCAACCCAATAGAGCATCTTTGGGATGTGGTGGAACAGGAGCTTCGTGCCCTGGATGTGCATCCCACAAATCTCCATCAACTGCAAGATGCTATCCTATCAATATGGGCCAACATTTCTAAAGAATGCTTTCAGCACCTTGTTGAATCAATGCCACGTAGAATTCAGGCAGTTCTGAAGGCGAAAGGGGGTCAAACACCGTGTTAGTGTGGTGTTCCTAATAATCCTTTAGGTGAGTGTAGATATACAGTAGACATATAGACAAAGGGCAATAACAAATAACACAAAACATAAAATTGCAACAGCTTAGTTGAACCTTTTCTCTTTTGTAGAAAAAGGCATGTAGTTTATTAATTCTGATCTTTCATGTGGTCAAGAATGAATTCTTTAGTTAGTTATAAAGCTTCTTGTGCCCGCCCATGGTGCTCATTTTCTCACAACTAGTCTATGCTGGGTTATCCTCCCAGACACAGTTTTTTGTGTATGTGTGCATGCGAGATGCTGCTCTGAGCTTTCCTACTGGATTTAGGAAGAAACTTAAAACAGCTAAAGGCTTATCCTTCACAAGGGTTATTACTTTTCAGTTAAAAAGATACTAATACATTAGCTGGCTTTATCCAAATCATTTAAGTTACAGTTAGTAGTACTCAGAATCAAAATAGGTGTACTTATGGTTTGGTGTAGCCAATGCTTGTAATGTTCGTTTTTGTGAAGGAAGGACGTTTTAGCGTGCGTTTCTTTATTTGTTCAGGTGCTCTTATCCTTCTTCTCCTTCATCGCATTTCCTGGTTGTGGGCGGTATTGCAGTTTTCTCTTCAAGGGTTTTAAATACAATATCCTCTTTTCGTTAGCATAAAGTTTACATTTGCTGGGCAGCTGATCAGTCAGTCTCCCAGCTTTATCAAGATCAACGCTTTGTTTTTGTTTTGCCGATGTGCTGTCCTTCCTTGTGTATTTGGCGGCTTAGCAAGTTTGTTTCCTCAGAGGTGGAGCCCTTTCCTGATTCCACCTCACACTTCTGGGCCGGACAGGCACACACACACTTCTACGCTTAATATATAAGAAATGTAAAACTTTAATTTAATACCATACCCCTTCATAAAGTGGTCAGTAGAATAAATATTTTGTTAAGATGTATTTAGTGTGCAGCATAGTGAAGTTTTTCAGATTATCAATTAAATTGGTTCATTGTCTTTCCACATATTAAAAGATGTGTTAGGTTTGCCTAGTGTGGTTGTATGCATAAATATACCTTGAGGCGGACTGGCACACAATGCAGAGGAGATGGATCCTGTCTTTCTTCCATAATGGCCGGAATAGTCTCTGGCCTTCTGTAACAATGTGTATTTTGATTAAGCAATTTTGAAATGGGTTAGATAGAAATAAAATGTATTTTATAGTTTTTGACTTTTTGTTTGACAGATTCTTTCATCAGATCTTGAAAAGAGAGAGAAGCAGCAGTTAAGAATGCTAGATCAGCTGAAGGAAATCCAGAACCTCTATGAAAACTGTGAAGTAGATCGCAAAAGATTGGAACACCAGGTGGACGAGCTGTTCAGCCAGTTGAAGGATGCAGGCAAGGAATCAGAAAAACATTTAAAGCTATTGAAAGAAACTGAGCTTCAGAAGGAAGAGAGTGAGAAAAAGAAAGAAGAGCTAAAAGTTAAGGCTCAGGAGTCTATAAATCAATGGAAATTAAAATGTAAGAAAGCTGAACGAGAACTTCAGAAACAAAAGGAGGCAGCTGAACAAATGATGGACAGTAACAGTCGGGTAAGACAACATATAGTTTCCACTGAAATAACACATAGGACATCGTTGTCATCTATAAACTGTTGATTATGGTTTTAGATTTCTATTTTAATTTCAGAATATTGCTTTAAATACAAAAAAGAAAATACATAAATTATGAATAAGTTTTTGTTTGACAATAAAATTAGCATACCTGTTGGACATCATAATTTTTTGTGACATGAGAAAATTCTATTCAACTGTATTTACAGTATGGTTAGGGAAAATAAACTTACAGTAACTGTGCTCAAATTGATTGATTGAAATTAAGTCAAGAAAAAATGTGTTTTGCACATTATTACTGTTATTTTACTGGTCTTAAATAATCCAAATTAAACTCCAAAATTGCCTGTCTGCTCAAGTAACACATTCAGTTTAGAGCAGCAACTCCTTATTAATAATTAGGAAAATGACTAGAATGAGATCCAGGTGCTGCTTGTGCTCACAAGGGCAAGGGTTAAATTACTGGCTTACAGTAACTTTCACAGAGCAACATAGACATACAGTGTTTACATTTAATTACAACTAGTAAATTGTCATAATAATTGGAAGAAATACATATTCCTTGCTGCATAATGACAAGATAGTAGATAGAACTTTACAGCTCCTTAGACTGATGTTCAGTTCGGTTTACTCTCTTTGTTTAATTTGCACAGTCTACCAATGTGTGTGTTGGTTTTATCTGGGTACTGTAGTTTACTTTACCAAATCCTACAGATGTGCAAGTTAGGATAATTCTCAATTTTGATTTGGCTAAATTGGTGTGAGTGAGTGTGGGGTTGTATAGGTGAGAGTTCCATGTAAAGAACTACTGTTGGCGGGGCAGACACAGGGTCCTTGTATCTTTCTAAATGAAAAGCAGTATTGAAACATAAATTGGTCTTTAAAAGACAAATCTATATGATATTTCAGTTTTATGATTATTTCTCATGATCTCCCAGTGTTTGCGTGGGTTTCCTCCCACAGTCCGAAGACATTCAGGTTAAGTGCATTGGCGATACTAAATTGTCCCTAGTGTGTGGTGTGTGTGTGTGTGTGTGTGTGCGCCCTGCGGTGGGCTGGCGCCCTGCCCGGGGTTTGTTTCCTGCCTTGTGCCCTGTGTTGGCTAGGATTGGCTCCAGCAGACCCCCGTGACCCTGTAGTTAGTATATAGCGGGTTGGATAATGGATGGATGATTATTTCTCATATTGTTACATGGTAATAATTAAAAAACGATAATAATCATCAATTAACATCTTTTAGGCAGCTAAAGACAAAGAAGCCCTACAAGTTCAAATCCAGTCAGTGATGACACAGGCAGATAACCTTCGAAAGGAACTAGGTGAAGTCATCTCAAAACTAGCACAGAAAGAGGAAGAAATTCATCGTAAGGATGTAGTACTCAATGAAACAAAATCTCAGCAAATGGACCTGGAATGTGAAATTCGTAATATTCGTGAGGTGTCCAGTAAATTGGAGAATGAAGTGGAAAAGCAAAGCTTGCTGCACATGCAATTAAAGGAGGAGAACAATAACTTAGAGAGTGAAATCATTGTTTTACGCCAGGAAAGAGAAAAAGATCAAGCCTCATTAATTCAGATGCAAGGTATGATCAAAGATCTCAGCGCCATTCGGGCTGAGTTAACTTTAAGATTGGCAACAGAGGAGAGGAGCTACAAGGACCTAAAGAAAAGCCTAGCTGACCTTGAGGCACAGGAAGAATCATCCCAAAATGAATTGATCTCTATGACTCATCAGGTCCAACTTGAAAGGGAGTTGCACCAAAGAGAGTTATCAAACCTACAGTCTGAAATAAAAAACCTGAAAACAAAACATGAAAAAAGCCTCCAGGAAACTGTTCAGCTTTTCAGACAAGAAAGGGATGAATTAGAAACATGCTTAAAAAAGCATAAGGTGAGATCTTTAAATAACTATTTTCTTTAATATCCAGTATTTTTACTTAACAATTTTTTGATTAATGTCTAATCAAAGAACAAGCAAATATATTAAACATTTTATTGTTCTGCAGATATGCAGAACATTTTATTCCCTTGTGCTTAACGTGTGTATTATGTTAGAATATCCATTCAGTTGATGTGCAGTGCTAAAATTTTAGAACAAAATAGTTAGTTAAAGCCTTTTTAAAGTTTAAAAATATAAAGATATAAGAGCACAATGGATCAAATTGGAAAGATTTTTTAAACACCCTTTAGGCTGAACCTAACTCCAGACAAGAAACATATTGTTTTCAGAAAATGAGTATGACTTGGAGCGTAGTCTGTGGTGTTTATATCTCGTACTGTTCCTTGTCATTTTTTTTATTGCTTACTGCAGGTGCCACCTTGTGGTATCTGAGAGTTTTTTAGCTACATTTATAACCAGTAATTGTTACAGTTATCATTCCAGACATCTTGTTTACAGTTTTACATTAAATATTTATATAAGTTAATATTAATATATCTTAGATTTTCCAGGATATGTTTTTGCCTAAAAAATTCAATTACTATACAATATATCATATTGGTAGCTTGAACTATATTTAAATTTAAAGCAGCATGAGATGTTGGCACTGCCCATTTTAAGTGACAGGTTAGGCAGAAATAACTTACTTTTAACCCACTGTGGTTTTTTTGCACAATTAATTTGCATATATTTTGTTTTACCCAGGCATTCTTGACTTGCACTTTAGGCTAGGAGTGATAATAAAAATTGTATATTTAAAACTCTATACCTAGAAAACTAAAAAATAGAAAGCATATACAGTATAGGCTACAATAAGGTAAATGCTGACATGTCTGTTTTTGCCTCTCTAGGCAGAAACAACAGAGGACAAAAATTTGATTAAAGCCCACCGTCGACAGCTAGAAAAGATAAAGATTGAGTGTGACAAATTGACTGAGGAACTAACCCGCAGTGAGGAGGGCAACAGTAAACTTAGGAGGAAGTACCAGTTGCTGAAACAGGAACTCCAAGAAAAAGTGAGTGCGTCAAAGTCTTTGTTGTAATCAATATGTTTTACTCTATACTTTATTTTAGAATTTTTTCGTGTGTAAGGTTAGTTGGTTGTTGTGGGTGTGGTACGAGTAATTTTAGCCAACATTTCTTTAAGGGAGAGCGCAGTATATTCATGAGCATTTTTATGGAGTAGAGACTGTCCTGTATTTTCATACATCTGAAGGGTGTGTCTCCTAAGTTTTTTTCCTAATTGAATGAATACGTCATATAAATTAATTTGTGTACTACCTGACCACTGTCTGAAAATTCAAAATGAAAACATGCTCAAAAATACCATCAGCATTGTTTGTACATTTGGCTGGCATTAAACAGTTTCACAAAGGCTAGAAACCTCTGACAGCTATCCTCCTTTTACACTTCTGCTTAGTAAACTAATGTGCACTGTACAATACAAAATTTTGGTTTGGCAGCAGAAAGGCACAAAATGAAGACATTTCATCTGGTTCCTTCTTCTGCAAAATACATGTATAGTGGAACCTCGGGTCATGACCGTAATTAGTTCCAAAACTCTGGTTGTAACCCGATTTGGTCATGACCCAAACTAATTTCCCCCATAGGATTGTATGTAAATACAATTATTCCGTTCCAGACCGTACAAACTGTATGTAAATACATTTTTTTTTAAAGATTTTTACTCACAAAAATAGTTAATTATACCACAGAATGTACAGTGTAATAGCAAACTAAATGTAAAAACATTAAATAACACTGAGAAAACCTTGAACAGAGAAAACTAACATTGCAAGAGTTCACGCTACAGCCTTATGAACCGCTCGCTGTAAACACTTTTTTTCATGAGTTTTAAGCACAGGGAAAAAAAGGAAAATGGGAAAAATCCTTAATTTATACAAAAACTAACCATAAACAACCAAGAAAACTAACCTTGCATACACACACGTCTGACCGAGAACAATGTAAAATGAGAGACTGAACATGTTTGGAAATCATTGTCGTGTACAAACCGGAAGGGAAACTGGTTTGTTCATCACCCGAGTGTGTGGAACAGATGCAAAATTTTGGTGAACTTTTTGGTCGTAACCCGATTTGTACGTGTTCCGAGACGTTCGTGACCCGAGGTTCCACTGTATTAATGTTCTAGTACAAGTTGTGGTTTCTAATTGTTTTGCTTTCAAGTTAAAGAAAATTGAAATATACTTCCTGGACAAGCTGAAAAGTATGTTATCTTAAGCTTAGTTGAGAAAAGTGAAATTCTCTTGGATTGATCTGACATTTTCAACAAGGTGTCAGCATACTATAAACACACAAACATTAATACAGTAGTATTAATAATCATAGTTTAATCTAAATTTACTTTAGAACTAACATAATGAATTGCTAATGTTAGTAGGGCTGAATCAGTTTCTAAAAAATATTGCTGTTGTATCTACAATATGCCTATTTGATTGAATTGCAGGCTGTTGCTTACTGTTAACTACTGTATACAGCTGCTAGAAAGCAAGTTGCTGACTTTTCTCACTAAAAAATGGTTTCTTCAGCTTAGTATGTCAGGGTGCTTAATTTACTAATTTACTCAGCTAAATGAAATTTTGTAATATATTAAAAATGTGTATATGGAAGACGTAAACAGAAGTTATTAGATAATCAGATTTTTTGTATTAGAGCAAAAGGTTAAGTCGTTAGCACAAATACAGTAATGTCTGCTAATGTTAAAATACAGTAATGGATAGTACCCAATCAACTTTAAGGCTAACTATTAAATAATGGCAAACTTGAATGCTAAACTTGGTCACAGTTTTAGTGAGTTAACTGGTCACCAGTTTTGTAGCAGTATTGTCAATGTAATTACTTTTATTTACATATTTGGGATAGTAAATGTTTTGTCGTGAAGTTGGGTGCTTATCAGAAATCTTTTTACTTAGGTATATTTTCAGCTTCCATTTTGAATATTACCCTTGCCAGCGTCACTGTGTATATTAGTCAATTAGGCATTTATCCCTATCTGCTTTGAGTTCATTCTCTCTCTTAGAACTGTATCAGTGTCTTCCCTTTATTTACAAATAATGTGGTATATAGTTTTCTTTTTGCCTTTGCCTGACACTGTTCCTGTGTTTGCTTCCGAACAGCTTGCATCCATTGTTTTTTTCTTGCTATAAAACTGAATTATATTTCATTGTGTATCACTTGCGTTCAGACTAATTTCTCCAGCATTTTATACTAGACATGGGCCCTCGTGGCAGTACTCCGAGCTTAGAATACCACATAGATATCAGAAGATACATAAATGATGGCATTTTCAGCAAAAAGATTAACAGGTAGCGATGCACAAATGGAGAAACTCTTAAGTACAAATGAATAACTGAAAGAAAACCCTGCTGCCTTTCGGAGCTTGCCAAAGTAGATTATAAACCACACTCTGTCTGGTGTGGTGGCTTATCTGCTTACCTAACATGGTACCATACCAAATACTGTACTTCCATTTTCACCTCATGTCTCTCTCTTTCCCTTGGATTAATTTCCTCTCCTCAGGTATTAGAAGTGTTTTTTGGCTTCCCTTCTTACTCTGCAGTCAATTATCTTATGCTTGTGTGGCTTTTTTACACCCCATCCAGGTTACTTTTTATGGTTGGCCTTTCATTTGGTCCAAGAATACCAGGTCAGATCTCTTTCTGTTGTGGTTCTGGTATCCTTGTACCCCCTGAGCCTTACGTTTCCTTTAAAAGGCCAAATCTCCAAGGCAGAATCCCATGGCATTTTCCTTCTGGGACCATGTGGCCTTTATTTGTGATCAGACACATGCTAAAATTACCGTGTAGTTTTATATATTGGAATAAGAACAAATAGTCAGAACACTCCATTTTCTGTTAGTAACTTTGCACTGTGGCATGTAGTTTAAACATGTAATCTAATTGTCAAATCAAATTTCAGATAGAGATATGGTATCTGTAATTATATTTTAAATACTCAAAATTTTATATAGAGAGATCTGTTATTACATTCTAAATATTTAACATTGCATTTTAGATATATTTAACTCAATCAAACAAAAGATATCCATAATTCTTTTTTTTTTTCCTAGTAAAAATATAATTAGAGAGATCTGTAATTGAAAACACCATAGATGTCGATGATAAACATTCTTCATTTTCCACTAATTAAATGGAGTTACAAATATTTAGATTTTGAACTTTGGGTAAAAATTGACTAGGGAAAATGTAATTGTAGAGCTCTAAAACTGAAACCATTAGACATTAAGTGTTCAAATGTCTTTCACAGGTTTTTTACCTTTTAACCACCAAGATTCCATCTGTACTTCTTATGGAGCTTGTCTGGTTTTGAAAGGAGAAACAATCAAGTAAGGAATTAAGAGAAAGGAAAGGTGTGATGCTGATAAAAAATGCAGTGAAGAGAAATTGGCAACAGAGGTTTAATTATATGAACGAAATACAGAGAGAGAATGAGTGGACATGTGCATAGTGATGGAGATGCAAGGTATTAGGTTAAATGGGAAGCCTAAAAAAAAAAAGAGGATGGCAAAGTTA
Source organism: Polypterus senegalus (assembly GCF_016835505.1). Classification (NCBI taxonomy): domain Eukaryota; kingdom Metazoa; phylum Chordata; class Cladistia; order Polypteriformes; family Polypteridae; genus Polypterus; species Polypterus senegalus. The sequence continues at coordinate 88,304,871 of NC_053171.1, forward strand.
TGGTAGCTAACATAAGAAAAATAGCACTGGTCGCTAAAGATGCCTGAGAAAGTTAGACAATAAATTAAAGCTATTTCAGAGGCAATTGGCCAACCTGTGTAAAACAGTTATTGTTTTCTTTAACGTAATAGCATAGAGTGATTAAAATATGCACTGCCATTTTTGAGATTCTAGAAATTGCTTGATGGATTTAGTCTGGAAAGAAATAATTCCAGACTACTTAAAAGGTACAATTTTATAGGTATGTATGACTAGTGAATTTATAGGCAAAATCAAAAAAAAAAAATGAATCGGTGTATTTGATACTGAGCATTAACACATCTTTTTAGAAGAATAGGTTAGAGAAAAGCCAAACAAATTGACACCTTTTATTGGCTAAATAAAAAGATTACAATATGCAACTCGGGCCCCTTCTTCAGGCAAGATGTAATACAGAAACTGGAGTTCCTTGTGTTTATATACACACACTAGGACAAGAAACAACATTAGTAAATCTTTAAATGAAAAATCTTAAATGTAAAAAATTAATAGATTCCTTCAGGCTAAGGTTAATTTAACAAGAGAGAGAAGAACAATGTATGGTCAAGATCTTTGGATAAGATAACTGTTGTGGCATATGGCCGGCCGTTCATCCTGGCCAATACCCCCACGCCGCCAGATGGAGCCCTCCCGGTAACATGGAGATGCCCCGAATTCCAGCAGGGCATCATGGGCATTGGAGTTTTCCTTCACAGCCCTGCTGGATACCATGGGGGCCGTCAGGGGACACTGCAGGGAGGCTCAGAGACTTTTTGCAATATAACCCGGAAGTGCGTCCTGGTCACAGGAATAAGGGAAGTGACATACTGAAGTGTTATAAAGTCATATGGACAGAAACACTTCTGGGTCAAGAAGTATAAAAGGACAATGGGAAACCCCAGCAGATTGAGCCGAGTTGGGAAGAAGGGTAACTGAGCTGCTGGGAGGTGTGGATGATTATTGTTATTGTATTGATTAGTATTGGAGTATTGTGGAGTGGAGGTGCTTTGTGCACTTTATTATTATAATAAATTCATTCTTGGACTTTTATCTGATGTCTGACGCATTGTCTGAGGGTTCAAGGGGACGGCAGCACCCCCTATCTGTCACACTGTCCAACAAAGTCTTTTGAAGTTTGTGATGAGTTTTTCCATACAATGTGGTGTAGTCAAGTTGTCTGAGAGATGCAAGCAATCCTAATATTTGGCCATAAAATTCTTGTTTTTATTCAAGACATGTTGTAATATATTATATTTTAACCTGAGTTTGACTTCCCATTCTTTTCTCTCTTGCTGTGTTCTGAAGTTGCCCATAAGCACTGTGATTTTAAAGTCCCTCTCACAGTGTCCATGGCTGTTGAAGTGGGCCACTACAGGAACATTTGTGTTGCCATGTTTAATGTGGAACCAACCTATGTAAATTCATTCTCTGGCGGAGTGTTTGTCCAGTTTCTTCCACATAGAGTGCAGTGTCTATAAATTATATTTTTCATTAGCAGAGGTAGTGCATGCCTTAAATTAAATGTCTGATCTTTAGTAACACATAACCTTTGAATTTTTATATGATGACCTGGCTAATAGAAGAGTCAAAAATCATAAGCAATGTCCACTGTGTGTGTTTTAATAGGGATAGCCACTGAGGCACACTTCAACATCTTGTTTTATCTCAGTCAAGATAAGGTTTGTTCTTAGTATCTTAACTTTGTAGAAAAGTGTTATGAGGAATCTCGCCAAATGTATTTAGGGTCCTTGAATAAGCTTTATGCTTTCCGAATAATACTAGTCCCCCTACTAAAGAAGTAGGAAACCTATTTGAATTGTCTGAGTATAGAGAATTGTAATATCTTTCCAGTAGTAGGAGACAGTGGCATCAGGTCAGTGGTAACTGAAGAGGTGTCTTGGGGTTGGAAGAAATATATCTACTTAGTTGTTAGGTTCAGTTTCCAAATAGCTGAACTACTCCAGCAAGAAAGCTGTTACACTTGTTCAGTCAAGCCTTAATTCATATTACTGATTACTGATTATAAAACAAATTCTTCATAAGTCAATGGATTTTTTATCCATCTCTTATCAGCAGCAGGTGGCCTCTGACAAACTAAATTATTACAAATAATTTTACATATTTTCATAACCATTGTGAGACTGCTGTAAAATTCAATAAAACATACCCAAGAGGGTGGCAATTTTGTCAGAATTTAAAAGAGAAATTAAAACAATTAGGAACCAGAAATAGACTAAAGTCCACACTCCATATATGTTTTTCCATTAACAAGAAAAAACTGTAAAAAGGCACAAAGACATTACATTAATGATAAACAAAGATTGTGTTACTAGTTTTTTAGGATGTGTGTTGGCAATTGTTGTTATTGCTGTTTTTTAAGCTCTTGTTTGAGTTTGGGGTCCCCCAGTAGTTGTATGCCAGAACATTCATATTCAAAACTGTTTTATTACTCTGAATTTTTCAAGTCCTGTCAGTTAGTATTTGCACTTAACAACTTTTGTTGGACTACATATCATAAGCATAACCAAATGAACAACTGCTAACAAACATTGTAACATACAAAACACCATGAGTGTGTATATACACTGGTATTACACAAGTGCTTGCATTCAAAAGTTTGAAATCACTCAAATTTTTGTCTTTAATAAAAATTGTTACCTTATTATTATCAAGGTGCCATTTAAGTAATTTTTAAAATATAGCCAAGGCATTACTAATGTTGCAAATGTCTGTTACTACTTCAAGTGAATGACCTATAATTTATCACTCTAATATGACTGCAAAGCTTCATTTTCTGCAGCCATTACTCCAATGTCTTAATATTCATTCTTTTTATTTTTTTCCATGGATGGCAAAGTACTGATAGTCCCAAAGTTCAATTTTAGGTTCAAAAATGGGCAAAAGTAAACAGCTTTTTCAAGAAACATGTTAGCCTGTTGTTGTTTTGTGAAATGAAAGTTATTCCCTGCAACACATTGCTATAAAACTAAATATTTCACATAAAGGTGTCTACTTCTGTCTCGAGAGAAGAGGGCAAACTGGATTTAACTAGGACAGAAAAATACACAGAATGCCCAGTTGCATAACTGCACAAGATGATACATTTATAAGTCTGTAGTTAGAGAAATAGACACCTTACAGGTCTTCAGTTAGCTGTTTCTTTACCCAATACATGCCAAATTCCAGTATCATCTGCAACAATGAAAAGACTACTCTGAGTTGCTGTCCAAAGAGGCAGAGTTTTAAAGAAAAGGCTGAAACTGGCAAATAAAAATAAAAGGGTTACAATGGGAATAAGTTAGGACTCATCCAGAAATCAACAGTCCAAAGTCTGTTCTATTTCTCATTTTAATCATTTCTTTTCATTAATGCTGAAATGAGTGAGATGAAAGGAGTTCTGTACACGTCACTCTGCATAGAGTGAATAAATACACAGTCAGTATTTACGTTACACCAAAAATGAACTCACAGCAATATTATCTGTACATAATAAAGATTCAATATTTTTATATCATTTATCAACCAAATTTCAAACCTGCTTTCTAGCATGGTCTGAGGCAGACAAAAATTGTGAAACTTGAACAGAGATTTTAGCCCTTTATCAGTTACTTTTTTCAAAAATGTTTTGTTAAAGGTGTTTGAACTATGAACTATGTGCATTTCCTTCCTATTATGAGACCACCCTTGGTAAGTAACAGTAGTAACAATAACAGACTCTAATGCAACATAATCTTAAATAAAGTAAAAAGTAAGATAATTGGTGATAATAGAGGTATAACTTTTTATCATATTTTTGTACATTTTAATACGTTTAAAGTATAATATGTTCAAAATGTTTTAGTCATTTTGTTACTTTCTCGTATACGAAGTATAGGGAAAGTATTGTAATCGTCCAAAAATTTGATGATTTTGAGAAATCTCAATGTTTTAGGCCTCCCTGACTTTCTTGTATACGAAGTACAGTATAGGGAAAGTATTGGAACACTCCAAAAATTCTGTTTTGAAATTTTGATGAATCTCGACGTTTTAAGACCTCCCTGAATACTATTTTTGGAATTATGTCTTTGTGTCTGTCTTTGTGTGTGTATGCAAACACGATAACTTGAGTACACTTTCACTTTGGTCAACCAAATTTTGCATACAAGTATTAGGTACAAAATCTAGATTTCTACCAACTTTTGGGCTATTTCTGCTAACCAGAAGTGGTATATTACCTTTTATTCATGCAGCGGCAGAGTTAGACTTATTCAACTTTACTTTTATAATAATTGTTCAGTATGCAAGGGATGGTCAAAAAGTTTCCGCACTTTTTTTTAACTCTACTTATTAAGAATTTCAAAAACAAATTACATCACTTTTCAACATAGTCACCTTAATTTGCGATACAATTTTCCCAGAGTTGTACCAGCTTCTTAATGCCTAATTACTACTCCTCCCACCTTAATCGTTTCCAACGAAAATTTAAAAGTGAGGAAACATTTTGAACGTCCCTCGTATTATTAATTTGATTTAATTTGTTGTTAATGGTAGTGTAAATACATAATATAAAAATATAATTATTGACTTGCAGTTTACTTCTCTAATATCCATCCCCATATCTGAGTATATGAGAGAGTCTAGGGGAGACCGCTCCCAATTTTTTTGTTTTTATTTTCGCTCATCTAATTATTGGTCCATCTACATTTTACTGCTATTGCTGTTTACATTGAGTCATCGCAGTGTTTGCTTTTTTTCAGCATTTTTCAAGAGTGGTAAGTAATTACAATACCAATGATTAAGTTATACAAGTACTATATATAATGCATGTGAAGCAGTAATCCGTGTGAACAGATAAGCCACCTATTGGTTTGTTGTATATTATTGAAAACTACAATTTAAAGTGCACATCTGAATCACCTTTTAGTGTGGTTTGTAACTTCTTATGTTCAATTAAAAAAAAAAAAAAACACAGGTTGAGAGGACTTATTATTATCTACCTTTATCTTGTATACCTGCTTCTTTTCCAGATATGCTTTCACATTAACCTGTCAGACTTAACAAAAGAAATAATCTTTTCTTTATGTTATTAAATTAATGATGTGAATAACTGTGTTTGAAAATATATGGATGTTTGTAGATTTTTCTTTTGCTTCAGCACATACAATTGCTTCAATATTTAGTTTTCTCCACTAGGTTACACTGTTGTCTTTTTATTTTCTGAATAAAGGGAACATTTTGACAAATTTCAAAATAATCTAAGATGAATGGGAGAATATTAGCTTCATTAATAAATATGAGTAATATATATTGAGTGATCATAATATTTTACGCCCATTTAAACATATTTTCTTGAATGTGCAGAATAATACTTTAGAAAAATGTTAACAACAGTATTTCAAAAATTAAATCAAAAACTAGACAGTTAATTTTTGAGAGAAGCTTGCTTATTGCTTTGAGTTACAATAATCAAATGTGCACTTTATTGATTTTATGCTAACAAAGCTACTGTATAAGCATTAATGCTGGCTAAGGGCCTGTTCTGTGACTGTTTATGCTTAGTAAGCTGACTGATTACCAAAGAACTTTTAAAAATATCTTTTTCTGATCTGCTTTAAACTTTCATAGGACATTGGCAGGGCACACTACTCGTGCATGGACCCACCCTCACCCATTGCCATTTTAGAGTTACCAGGTAGCATAGTACACATCTTTGTAAAGTGAGAAAAAACGTGGTGTACCAAAAAATTGATATAGAATGGTCAATATTGTATATCCATATAAATTTTGCTTTAGTGATGCCACAGGAAATCATTCAACAGAAGATTTTACAATATAATACAATTCATTGACAATCAAACTGTCATTTAGAGACTTAAAAAAAAAACAATTCTATAATTAACTACCATATTTCTCTTAATTACACATCTATCTTATGTGTCTATTTATTTTTTGTATACTATTTTTGCATTATTATTATTATCTAATTTTAATTTGCTTTTCTTTGCATTTAACTATTTCTTTTATATCTTGTACAGCATTTTGAACTACATTGTTTGTATCAAAATGTACTACAGGAATAAATGTTTTTGTTGCTGTACAATAATGCAATCAAGAACGTTAACATATTTATTATGTGCATAAATAAATGTAGAGTAAAATGAACAAGAAGTTGAATGAAGTAAACAATTAAAATAAATTTTAATATGACACATTGAGTCAAATAAACTAAACAAGCTGCACAGGTAGACAGATTAATAAAGGGTTGGCTTAATGCCTCTGTGCTCATCAGCCTTTACAGATCTGTGGTGTTTCTTTGTGTGTGTTTTTGTGAGGTAGTTTTTTTGTCTTCATCATCCTGCATGAGTTCTCCTAGGACAAACAAGTTGTGAAGCTATCTTAATTTATAAATTTTACTGAGTGTGTGTGTACATGCTTGTGGGTACCTACATGTGTGTGTACATGTATTTTTAAATAAATTATGTATCTCAAAAACTACTTGTTCAAAAATTTTGCATATCAATAAGCCTTGTTCTATGACTAACTGGAGCACACTGCCAAATTCCTAAATAAATTAAACATTTTCTATGGTAGTTTTCATTGGACATAGGTCAAACTGCATTTGAAGGATATGGTGATAAGTACTGGACCAAAAACAATGGGTCTGGAGACTGTAACAAGACAAACACATGCAACTTGTTTGACAAAGAGATGTCAATTTATTTTTCAGGCTATTGTTATGCATAGGCTTCCATAGGCTTTTAACGTTGTACACAAACATACAGACATCATGTTAAAATAAACTTTTCTCGATGTTCTCGATCATAGAATCAGAATTTGATCAGTTTTCTGTAAAATATTGGTATTATAAAAACAATATTTGAAAATAAAAATTGGATCCTTAGTATCTTGTCTATATAATAAAATGCAAATCTGTGTATTAGCCCTCCATTTTACTTCACTTTTTTTCTGTACATTGCAAACTATTTCTCAGTAGCCACTAGAAAAAAAAAATCCAGGGAATACCAATGTCGGGGAGTTCAACAATGAAATTACTGGTGTCAGTCCTGACATGCATGCTGTTCTGCTTTATTTATTTATTTTTTTTATCACAAACTATCACCCACAAAAACATTTTCATAAATTCTAGAGAGGGTTTTAGACAGTGTAACAATTATCATTCTGTTTTAAGCCTACCATTTCATGCAGAGCACCTAAACTATGTGGTTGTTGTCTGATTTCTCCATCTCTTGGCTTGTTAAGATTTTCTAAAAACAGTTGAGGTTAGTGTTGGGAAACCTTGCAAAATGGAAGCAGCCCTGATTAAACTACTAAAAGTTTCTCAGTTATTGCTGGTATTTTTTCATTTCTTGTTTTATTGCACAATATGTTTTAATATTGGAAATAAATTTTGAATTTCTAATATTTGGTTTTTTTTTTTTTTAAATTGTACTAACCTATGATTTTGAAATTGTTATTTTGCATTGTCTCAAAATGTCTACTTTTTTTTTCTTTGACTGTTAACAAACTACATGCTGTCAATCATTCAGATTATCAATAGTTTTGGAATAAATACACAGTCGGTATTTATGTTACGCCAAAAATGAACTCACAGCTATATTATCTGTACATTATAAAGATTCAATATTTTTCTGACACTGTCATTTATCAACCAAATTTCAAACCTGCTTTCTAGCATGGTCTGAGGCAGACAAAAATTGTGAAACTTGAACAGAGATTTTAGCCCTTTATCAGTTACTTTTTTCAAAAATGTTTTGTTAAAGGTGTTTGAACTATGAACTATGTGCATTTCCTTCCTATTATGAGACCACCCTTGGTAAGTAACAGCAGTAACAATAACAGACTCTAATGCAACATAATCTTAAATAAAGTAAAAAGTAAGATAATTAGCGATAATAGAGGTATAACTTTTTATCATATTTTTGTACATTTTAATACGTTTAAAGTATAATATGTTCAAAATGTTGTTTTAGTCATTTTGTTACTTTCTCGTATACGAAGTATAGGGAAAGTATTGTAATCGTCCAAAAATGTGATGATTTTGAGAAATCTCAATGTTTTAGGCCTCCCTGACTTTCTTGTATACGAAGTACAGTATAGGGAAAGTATTGGAACACTCCAAAAATTCTGTTTTGAGATTTTGATGAATCTCGACGTTTTAAGACCTCCCTGAATCCGAAAATACTATTTTTGGAATTATTTCTTTGTGTCTGCTTTTGTGTGTGTATGCAAACACGATAACTTGAGTACACTTTCACTTTGGTCAACCAAATTTTGCATACAAGTATTAGGTACAAAATCTAGATTTCTACCAACTTTTGGGCTATTTCTGCTAACCAGAAGTGGTATATTACCTTTTATTCATGCAGCGGCAGAGTCAGAATTATTCAACTTTACTTTTATAATAATTGTTCAATATGCAAGGGTCAATCATTCAGATTGTCAATAGTTTTGGTCTAAGCTTCATTTACATTTTCTTGTTCTTCATACCAGACTTAAAAATATATTAATAATCAATAATGTACACGGGTGCACCACTTAACCATTTAACTCTTAACCCCTCACTGCTCTTCCTGTTTGCATCAATTGACCAATAAGGCTGAACCACACCTTACCCTGAATAATATTGCGACAGGGTAAGCTAACAATATTCACACATGGGACATACCCAAAAGTTTTACCTTAGAGACACAAACTCACTTACATTGAATCACATTTCCCATATCCTTGTGGATGAAAAGATTTGCACATTTTGTGTTTTTTTTTTTGGTTTTTTTTGTTTGTTTTGCAATTCTTTGCCTCTCTCTTTACAATTTACCACCCAACTTTAAGCTCAAAGGGCTTAGGGTTTGAAGTGGCCTTAAACTTGCTTTTGGGCTCACTTCCATCTAAGCCTGGAATCGCTTCTGGAGTCACGGGTGAGTCTATAAACTCTCTTGCAGATTACTGCATTCTTGGGCCTTCCATAGACATTGAAAGGCCAGCTCTCAGGCTGGTTCCTTATTGTCTCACTTTATTGATTTACTTATTTTTTATTTGTAAACAAACTTTACAACAGAACACAACTCAATTAAACAAAGATGAATGACATAGTAAATACAATGGTAGGCTTTCAAAATAATCAGAAAAAAATAACTGTATTCACAACCCACCCTCCCATTTGAATAGTTTAAAATTAGTTCTTCATTTAAGAGAATTTATTTATAACAAAACATAAGGATAAATTTCATAGATATGAACAATCAGGCATGAGCTGAGAATTTGGAAGGGACAGGTACAGTATTCAACTGAGAATTCATAATGAAATTAAATAGTTCTGCGGTGGGCTGGCGCCCTGCCTGGGGTTTGCTTCCTGCCTTGTGCCCTGTGTTGACTGGGATTGGCTCCAGCAGACCCCCGTGACCCTGTAATTAGCATGTAGCGGGTTGGAAAATGGATGGATGGAATTAAATAGTTCATTCTAGGTTGTTTTTTTTTTTTTGATTATATGGACTTCACACCTATTATTTAAAAGTCTTGCAGCAGTGAAATGGCTAATAACCACTAAGTTCCAATTGTTTTAACTTGCCATCATGTATTTGAATGAGTGAATTACAAATGATAGCAGAACTAATTGCCTTCTAAAAAGCACCACACATAGCCCTGGTAAAGGATTAGAAACTTTGCATTGATCCTCTGAATATTATGAACATGACTATACTTGTCTATTTGTCCATGCATCCATTTTCTAACAGGCTTATCTGTATCTATGTTAGTCAAGAAAAATGGTGAAATGAGCTGCTTTATATGTTCATTCCAAAATAAAATGTATTATTTAGTATTTCAAAACGTCCACATTGGGTAGATTTTCACGTGGCTCAGATCATAAATGTGTTGATATACGAGGCAGAGTACTCTGATAATACAATCTCAAATGCTTTAGCAAAAGCACATAATCACTGAGACATGTGGTTGGTATAGCAGTTAAAACCGTATCCTTTAAACTACAAACATTTGTGTTGTTTGTTAGGATTTCGAAACCACAGTAATTAGTATAGCAGGTAAGAATTGACAAACAAATTGCAAGTACATGTGACATGTGTTTGAGTTACATGGGAGTGAATGGGATGTCCTCTCCAGTTATGAGTAATTGCTGCAGGTATGAACAGCCCAGTTCAATAGCTAATTTTTGGTTTAGTACACAGGCTGAAAAAATAGTTAAGTGAATCACTTTGAAAACAAGAGAACAAAGGCAGTTTCACAGGAATTCTGGAATAATTTGTGTTCGGTTAATTTATTCAGTATTTTTCAAGTTGAATCTGTTTTCTCACAACATGAAGATGCCTTATAAATTGAAGATTATTTTAAGAATTAAAAAAAATAACCCAGTCTCCTCTTGTGCATTATGATGGAGGTAAACGTCACCAGGGACCGACATGAAAACAAAAACTTTTAAACTTACAAAATACACCCATTTTATAGCAGCAAAGGTTTTGATCTAAGACAACATGCTTTTCTCCTTTCCGAGGCAGACAACAGAAGTAAACTGGGAAAAATACATTGTAGCATAGATTCTTGGTGCTGTTTTCTTGAGATCAGGACACTGTTGTGCATGCTTGTCTGCTTGCAGTGGGTATTGAGGGTGGAGTTTAGACCACCCTCAACCCCATCCCACCCCAATTCGAAGAATTTCAGATGCTTTTGGCAACATGTTAAGTGGTTGCATCTCTGCAATTCTGTTTATTTAATGGTTCTGCCAATAACTGAGATAGATGCACATTCAAATCATAAGATTTTTTCCTAAATGGTGGCTACTTCTCGCCTACTACTTTGTTCTGTTATTTTGCATGACCAGTGGAGTGAGAGTCATGCCAAATGGCAACACTGTGTGAAGAGTTTCATTGTACACAACAATAAATCTGAACTGAATTGTTTACACTGCAGTGTGTTTTTTTTTTTTTTTCTTTAATAAAACCTCTTTCACATCAATACCATCTCAGGCTGAGGTCCCAGTGCCAATTAACACTCAGCAACAAAAACTGGTGAAAAAAAACTTTAAAACAAGAAAAACACAATTTATTATTGATCAGAATCTCTCTAACCCTAACCCATGAAGATTTCTGTATCCAAATTCAAGGAAATATTCTTTCTTCTTGTCAGTACATCATAATTACTCAGGTACTGATTACTTTTTAATTTAAAAATAATTTGCTATCATCATTTAAATCCTGCAAATACAATGCTGTTGTCTTCTCCGACTATACCTTTTGTTTTGAACACTAAATCAATATCTCCTAAAACTCGGATAGCTGGCAACTAAACCCACTACTGCATGGAAATAAGATTTTTTAAAATGAATTTTCACATAAACTGATTTATACACTTTTTTCAAGACCAACATTTATGCAGAGATTCCCTCAATCCTTACTTTTATAAGGTCCACGTGGTCCTGTTTTACTCAATCTGTTTCATTGTGTTGAAAAAGTTGTTTTCTATTCAATTGATGGATTTCTTCAAACATGGAAATTGTCTACTAAACTTCATGCAAATATGTAGTTAACAGGACACTTTAAAAAAAAAAAAAAAATGGACTAAATATTGTGGTTTAATTTAGATTTTTTTTAAATAATAGGTTTAGTGCAGCTGTGTTTTTATGTTTTTTAGATCTATATTCAAATCACACTTTTCTTTAAACCTTTAATTTCTCAAATACTTAAACCTGTTTAAAATAAGTTATACTTTATTTCTTAAAGAGATTGCTATTATATTTTTGTGTAGAATCTGTTAATGTTGCATTTTTTTTCTTTCACGGTGCAGAATGGTTTTATTTCTGCTAGTCTTTTAAATATTTCTCTCTTAATTTTTTAAACATAATTTTCTAGTTTCTTTACTCCTGTGACCTGGAGCTAGAATAAGATCACTGCCCCTCTTGCATGTCGTCAAATATGATTAAAGGAGGCTGGTGTCAGCCAGAGAATGTTGCCTTAAAACATTTATGCTCCAATACCCACATGATGATGTCCAGAGGTTCAAGTTACAAAACATGGGTGAAGTACAGCTTTTAGTACCCTAAAGGTGCCCTCACCTGCCTATGTCAAACAGATCTAGGACCATTATATATGTCTGTGGTTCAGGTGAGCTCTTCAACTTTCTGAGACACTGAGAGGAGGCCAGTTTAGTGGCAGGGGAGATAAAGAAGTGGCATTAAGAAGAGTTGTGAAGGAGAGGGCATGAGAATTGTGGCTTGGAATGTTGGGACTATGATGGAAAAATTGGGCAAGTGCTGGAAGTACTGAATAGAAGGAGAGTATATTTGTCCTGCATATAGAAGTCGAGCTGGAGAGGCAGAGGCAGAGGTGTGAGAATGGTAGAAAGTGCACATTTTCTGGCAGAGAAGGATCAATGCAAACACTGGGGCTAGTGTACTTGTACGTGAAAAATGGACTGACAAAGAAGTGGATAAGAAGAAGATCAACAAACATGTTTTTTTTTTTTTTTTTGTTAAAATGATTTTTGATAAATGACTGATGAATTTAGTCTTGGCATGTGTCCATAGATAGATAGATACTTTATTAATCCCAAGGGGAAATTCACATACTCCAGCAGCAGTATACTGATAAAAAACAATATTAAATTAAAGAGTGATAAAAATGCAGGTAAAACAGCCAATAACTTTGTATAATGTTAACATTTACTCTCCTGGGTGGAACTGAAGAGTCGCATAGTGTGGGGTCTCCTCAGTCCGTCAGTGGAGCAGGACGGTGACAGCAGTCTGTCGCTGAAGCTGCTCCTCTGTCTGGAGATGATCCTGTTCAGTGGATGCAGTGGATTCTCCATGATTGACAGGAGTCTGCTCAGCACCCATCGCTCTGCCATGGATGTCAAACTGTCCAGCTCCGTGCCTACAATAGAGCCTGCCTTCCTCACCAGTTTGTCCAGGCATGAGGCGTCCCTCTTCTTTATGCTGCCTCCCCAGCACACCAATGTATAGAAGAGGGCACTCGCCACAACTGTCTGATAGAACATCTGCAGCATTTTATTGCAGATGTTGAAGGACGCCGGTCTTCTAAGGAAGTATAGTCGGCTCTGTCCTCTCTTGCACAGAGCATCAGTGTTGGCAGTCCAGTCAAATTTATCATCCAGCTGCACTCCCAGGTATTTATAGGTCTGCACCCTCTGCACAATCACCTCTGATGATCACGGGGTTCATGAGGGGCCTGGTCCTCCTAAAATCCACCACCAGCTCCTTGGTTTTGCTGGTGTTCAGTTATAGGTGGTTTGAGTCGCACCATTTAACAAAGTCCTTGATTAGGTTCCTATTCTCCTCCTCCTGCCCACTCTTGATGCAGCCCACTATAGCAGTGTCGTCAGCAAACTTTTGCACGTGGCAGGACTCCGAGTTGTATTGGAAGTCCGATGTATGTTGGCTGAACAGGACTGGAGAAAGTACAGTCCCCTGCAACACTCCTGTGTTGCTGACCACAATGTCAGACCTGCAGTTCCCGAGACGCACATATTGAGGTCTGTCGTAAAAGATAGTCCACGATGTTCCACTTTAAAAAAAATGTGGAAAACCACCCGAGTCCACTAGTCTTGAAGCACGGTTCCTGTCTTTCATGCATCACCTAATTTGCGTGTGAGCTAAAATACCCAGACTGAATTCAGGGCTTTTAACATTTCCAATCTGATCTCATTCACCTCTGTAATCTTGCCACTGTGGCACTTTTAAGTCACATTAGCTACCTTAGCCACAGAGTTGGACTGTCTAACCAATGCTTCTAGAGTTGCTTTCTCCAAGGAGAGTGCATCTACCCAGTTTAGGTGTCCTTAAAGTGCTTCTTCCACCTCTTAATAATATTCTCAGGTAAGGTCAAAGTTTTTCCACCCTTCCTAAAATCAAACTAATCAATATCCTGCCAGCCGTTCCTGAATTTTACAGAACCTATTTGTGGCCATCTACTAGTCATTTTCCTGGACTTAACAAACTAGACTCACTCATGGGCTTTCTTTTTGGCCTTTGTCAGGGCTGCCACTGTTTTGATCTGCTAGTACTGCTTAGTAACGTTGCACAGAGGACCTTTTTCTGTAACTTGAGTGATTTTCTTACTGTCGATATATTCAAACTGGTCTTACGATTTTCACCATGACAGGCAGAAATTTTGGTTACATCTCCAGTTTCCTTAATTTTATGTCCTCAGAGGTGAAATTGAACATTTGATTGTCTTACGAACTGGTGGTGACAGAGCTAGTAAAAGCATGTGTCTGCATTTAGGACCTTCTGGCCAAATGATCATTTATTACACCCAGTGCTCTGTCATTTCTCTTCCCTGGCAAACCAGGCAAGAAGACCAAGAAAGTCACAGCAGTATATACAGTATGTATGAAGTAAGCAACTTTACTTCTTATCTATGCCTATTTTCAAAGACATTATTGATCCCAAGGGCACACAAGTTATACATACCATGAATACCTATCATGCCCTTTTCCAATAAACTGTGATTTCCACGAATCTAGTGATTGTGTGATAAAAACTATACCTATATGCTAACTTCACAAATTTCAGAAGCTGTTTTAAACAAAAAGGTACAGGTTAAAATAATAATGCATTATATATACAGTAACACCTTTGTTAACAAATCTTCTAAGAACAAAGATCCTTTATAAAGATGTGGGTGTAAAGTGTGCTATAGTGTATGTGCAAGTTAAACTACCTATTCACTAGAAATCTGTGGAAGTCACTGTACAGCCTCCCTAGTTCTTGTCTGTCATAATATTTCATGAATATTGTACAATGCAATGTTCATAATTTTTTCATGCAGGCTGAACTCACTTCAATATTTTTATAAAGTAATAAATATAATTTGCCGTTCATATCATGGAAATGTAAACCAATATCTTTAGAAACAAAAATATAGATTATAAAGGGGTTAGAAAATAAATGCTATGGATCAGAATCATTGGGGTTAGCATCTGACAATGGAAAGAGCCAGAACAGAACATGGAAGAGCAGGTGCCAAAATAGACTACTTACCTGCAAGCACTTAGGGGTCACTTCTCCCCTGCTAAAACCCATTGGCTTGAATACATTGGATCAGCTTGCAAAGCTGGGGAAAACTAGCACTTGTGGTATTGTCTCTGACCCCCAATTTCTCAAGTTTTGAAAATAAGGTCAAATGAAACTAGTAGCAAGGCACAAACCAGTCATGCGCAAAGTAAATTCATAATCTGCAGTAAACTGATAACATTTTTAGACTGTTGGTGAATATCAAACTTCTCGAAATAACCCACCAAACACGAAAAAGTATTCTAGACAGAAATGAAACCACAATTCAGGTGCAGTGAGCTGGCACTGCTATCTTTTATGCCATGCTTTTGATCTAATTATGAAATGTAGAAGCAAAATGTAACATTTTAAAGATTCACTTTTCAAAACTTAAATGTGAATAGGTTACATCACTTTTTCAGATGCATTTTACAGCAGTGAAATTTAGTTTCTTCAAAAGAGAAATAAGTGACACAATTTTTCAGTATAATCATTTCAAAGACAAAATGATAACTATAATGAAAATTTATATAATCATTTTTGCACATTTAACTCTGCAGCCTATCATGATTGGCACTGTACTATTATGACCTAAAAATTGCAGAGTAGGTCAACATTTCTTTTCAGGGTACATTTGGTCCTACACAATAGCCAATTTGTAAAATGTCCTTTTTTTAATAATTGTTAATGTTATCTGTTATGCCAGTTATTTATGAAACATTTGTTATTTTAGTTCATTAAAATTTTTCAGAGGAATGTATTCAACATAACATACTGTAGCTGACTATAAAATCTGTGAACATGTTATTTTAACAATTCACCTATTTGAAATTAAATACTGCTGTTTGTTTTTTTTTTAACCTGAATATCATTATTGCACATTTTTGCAACATGCAAAAAAGACCAAGGCTGTACTGACATTGGCCTTACTTTGTAAAATTAAATCATTTGAAGGTGAGTGTTACTGAAGACAGACATAATACACTTTCAAAAGACCATCTGTCTTCTCAGTATTTAACAATGTCCTATTCTCACCAAGTTTAATTTAACTGTCTATATGGTGGTCCAGTGTTAGCCATGGGTTATCAGAGGTGTCATAAGCTGTGCTGTGTAGAATACCAGTGGAAACTAAGAAAATAAAATAATTAAATCATACTTATTGTAATATGTAGAAATACATTTTTATGTATTGCACATACTTTTAAAACATTAAAAAATGTAAATATACTGTAGTATTTAAGGGCAACAGATTTTTTTCTTACAAAAAATATAAAAGGAGGTTATGGAATCCACATTTTTTGAT
The DNA here is from genome assembly GCF_016835505.1 of Polypterus senegalus. Lineage (NCBI taxonomy): Eukaryota > Metazoa > Chordata > Cladistia > Polypteriformes > Polypteridae > Polypterus > Polypterus senegalus. Next base: position 88,321,211 of record NC_053171.1, read on the forward strand.
ATTTTATACCTTTTCTTAATTAAAACCTTTTTAATTTCTTTTAGATCAAATCTAATTACACTTTTTTGATTTTTGCAGTGATGTTTATGTAGAAAAGTGGCATAAGAATAACAAACTGTTGAGAGCTTAATGATTCTTCTAAATTATTTTATTTGACTACACAAATATGTCTTTGAGGATTGTCAGTATATTTAATGCAAAATGAATATGCAATTTTTTCTGCTAGTTATTTTTGGTTTCTGGGAATTTCAGACTCAGTTATTTTGAATATTAGTTTTACAGTGGTCTAAAGGTTAAAGTGTTGAACTGTTAGAAGTAGGATTTGATTCTTCTTCTGACTCCAAACATATACTGTATATTGAGGTCCATAATAGCTACAACTACTGCACTAGTGTTGTTACAGCTGCATTTGTGAAGAAAAGGTGTGGAAACTAGCAGCTCAGTATTTATGCAGTGTTGAGTTATCCAATCCATTTGGCAGTCTTTTTCTTCCAGTCTTGTCCACCAATCAAAATGCACACAATCTGCAGCATACTGAGAAATGAAGTTTCCATGAGATTTGCTATTGCCATTTTTTCCCACTTAGGAATTTGTTTAGTAAGAAAAAACATATGTGTATGCCTTTAGTACGTGACTGTGTGACCTACCAACTATGACTTGCATTTTGTAACTAATAGTGTCATGAATTTGAACGAGAGAGTTAGAAATGACACAAAGAAAAAATTTGCTTTTATTCTTTTGAGTGTAACAAACAGAGTTGCGGTTTTCAATGTTACAGTCTATCCATTTTCTAACTGTTGTATCCAGGTTGTATGGCTAAGTGATGAGTTTATATATAACTCCAAAATTAAATTATTTACAGTATGTACTGCTTCAAAACCTCCATATTGGTCAGACATTTGTATAACTCAGCTCATGGTTGAATTTTAATGGAAATCTAAGGATAGAACATGTAATGAATTAATGGTTGTGCATAATCACAAATGCTTCCATTTAGTGGTGCTGCTAAAACAGCATAAAGTCGATTTTCATTCATTTTGTGACATATGAGGTGTGTTGCCACCCAGTGTAATGGGTGAACACATGGTCCAGGGAAGAAGTCTCCCTTTGTCCTTCCATTAGAACGGGCTCCTAATTGGGAAACATACTACTTACCAACCTGGTTGGGATGCCAAACCTCCCATACTCTTCATTCACAAAGACTTCCCGGTCATTTTAGAAACTATCCATCCAGCCAGAGTGACAGTCATTTATGACACCAGTCATGCGGAGGGAACAATCATCAGTTAGTGATGGGCTTCCTGCCATCATTAGTTGCTTTCAAAACTTATTTTAAAAGTGTGTTGTGTGACCACCAGGGACCGTTGAGGCGCCCCAAACTCCTGACACCATAGCTAAGACACAAGCTGCAGTGTGTTTAAATGTTTACGCATTTCAAGCCTTTTTTCATAGGCTTCAAAACACACAAAGTATAAATCAGACTCATAGCAATCCTTCCGTCTCTCCTCTGCTCCTCCAGGCAAGTTTCGCCTTCCTCTTCCCAACTCTGGCTGCTCCTTTTATATAAACCCAGGGAGTACTTCCAGTTGAAGCTGAAGCCCCACAGAATAGCGCTCACTAATCCCCTCGGTGACCCTGGCCGCCCCCACGAAATTCAACAGGACTGACCCACAGAACTACAACTCCCATGGTGCCCTGTGGGTTTACAAGGGTATTGTAACCTAATGAGGCTGCCACCTAGCATGTGGGGGGAGATAATGACCTAAATACACTGCCTTCCCTGTAATTCCAAGATACTGGCACAACAGTTGGGTAAGAATCCTGGCACAGTCCTGGGGGCTCATGTATAAACGGTGTGTACGCACAAAAATGTTCCGTACAAACGTTTCCACGCTCGAATTGCGATGTATAAAACCTAAAACGGTAGCTCATACCTTGTCGTACGCAAGTTCTCTGCTCGGTTTTGCAGTCTGGTGGCACCTAGCGTCAAAACAGTGCTCCTGTTCCTGTGTGGTTATCCTTTCTTTTTTAGATTCACATACCTGACGTGGCTTTATAAATACACTGAAATTAACCGCATATTGTTTATTAGTTTAATGCATTTGATTGTAATTAACCCGTAACAATATAATGGTCCACAGAATGGTCAGACTATTCCAAATACCATAACTGCTTTAGCATTGTTACTCTCACTGCACCTCAGATACCACATCGGATCATCTTTTTCCATATTACTCTCACTGCACCACTCGGAGTAGTCATATCACTGTATCTGAGTGTGAATCACTACTGTACAGCAGCTGTATCGGTATTCAGCATCAAGCACACACTGCCTCAGCCATGCTGTCTACTGAACTGCTCTCATATGACAAACGCTTCAGAGCCTTTCCTGTATGGACCTTGCGGTTCAGAAGCAGTTTCATCCCAAGAACTCTAAATGCACTCAATCAGTCCATCAAGTTCTCCTTGTAGAACTGTCTGTATTTATTAGTACAATCAACTCACTGTAAACTTGCAATACATTTATAATTTTGCACAACCTGAGCCACTTTATAAAGCACTTATTTACATATGATGACGATATAATTTTTAAGATGAAATGCAGCAAAATGTTTATTATATTATACAGATAAAACTTTAACTACAGAGTGCCACAGTGCTAGCGAGCTGCTGGCACTCGGTTCACGGATTGTTCCTGCCTTGGGCTGTGTTCTTGCTGGTGCTGACGCGTCACTGGAAGTATAGATGGATAGAATAATTAAACACGTACTATGAAGATATTTCGATGGTCCTTAAAAGTTTTGAAGAATCTTTGTTCTAAGCTTACAGATGGCTTAACGTCTATTACAGAGCTGATTGTGTGGCGATTGGGTATTTGGAGAAAGAAAAGCAAGGACAGGAATTGGAGGTTAGTACGTTTGAAAGAGACAGTACTGCTACAATAAAGTATTTCACTGAAGGTAGCACACGGCGCAGCAAGCATCTTGTGTGAGACATGAACATTCACTGCGCCACCGTGTTCCCATGTTTAATAACATGCTTTAACTCCTATCATTATGAAAATGATATTGCGTATACATCTCAGTATTTTAATTATTCAGAGAGCTGTAATATCACGAATGTAATGGATTCTGTGTCCTGTCGGAGGAAGAGAAAGCCCGGAAGCACGTAATGATTCACTCACACAGAGCACATAGAAGATCAAATACAAAACAAAGAATTTAACGTGCTACTTTAGTTACGATGCAATTGGAGAAACTAGTAAATTAAACGATTTTAAGATTAAGTTTATGATTTTCTACTTTAATGACAAAATAAACTATGTGATTAAAGTGGAAATTTCGAGATTAAAGTTGACATTTCATGCTTTTTCCCCCCACTGTGTGCCTTTTTTTTTTTTCCTCTGTACCCTAATAAGCTTTCATATGACACTCAGACGGTGGGCTACGACTTGCGTTTTCACGGCGACTTTAATATCTGAGAACTTCTTTTTTTATTTCGGACACTGTGCGACTTGGTGACCGTGAGCTTTCGAGTTTCCCTGATATGCTATGTCACTCTATCAGCTTCCTTTTGTTGTTTATACCACTGTTTAAACCAACAAGTAGTACGTTTTTCTTTGCCTCCACTTGGTATCCGCTGAAATTCTTCTACTTTCCCTCTTGCTTTTGCCGTTGTCTTTAGACAGAAGGCTGAGCTTAAGGGCTATTTATATTTATTTGCATATTCAAAGAGGCGTAATTCTGGGAGGAGTTGGGGCGGGACAGCAGGCGCATGCACGTGCTTTACTTTTCACGCTGATCAGGATTTATGTAGCAGAAGAACATGGAAGTTGGCAAACGCATAGATTTATGCATCTGGATTTTTCTGTGTGTAAGCACATTCCCGCTTTTATGCTTATGTCATGTTATAGTGTGAGTTCTACACACGGCATTATACATGAGGCCCCTGGTGTGATGTCTCATACAGTTGATACAAAGCATCTTTAAAGAGTTTATATGTTGAATAATACTAGTATTCTGCAATTCATGTGGTACCATTATAATAATGGTTGTACTATAATGAAGTTTTTTGTATTGATTTTAATTAGTATTTATTTATTAGGTACTGAATAGAAAATGTCTTAATAAATTCAGTATGTGCACATTTTCAGGGAGTCCGTGAAAACATATTGTATAAATGTGCTAGGCTAAAATCCCTCCAAGCCCATTAAATCACACTGAACTTAATAAAATTCCCCACAGTTGTATTTGCAACTCCTGCAAAAAAAATTCAGGCCATGTTGGCACTAATAAACCTCTTGCTAGCCTTTCTGCCTTTTAGCTGTAGTTAACTATCATATCAGTGCTTTAGTAAGCTTTTCACTTACTGTATATTAGCAACAAGCTAGACTATTAATACACATAACCTCCTTAGCATTATGGTTACCCCCAGAAAAACAAGCCAAAAATAATGTTTGTTTTTTCACAAGAAAAAATATTATGTGTAACAGAAAAATTTAATACTAAAATGTCAGCATAAATGAAAAGAGGAAAGCTATGTCTTGTGTTCAGTGCTGTATTGATGCAGATTCCTTCCTGCGATATGTTTTGAAACAGTCACCAATGAATGTGAGTGTGTATAATAAAAGCATCTGTTTTATTTTAACCCTACATTGATCTGCTCTTTACTGTCTGGGTGTGATTTGATGTGGCATTTGATTTCTGAGACCATCTTTAAAAGCCCTGTAATTTCCTTTTTGGAAGACAACCAAAATGCATGAGCTTACAAAGTTGAATGTAGCTTTATAGTTGAAAGTATTCTTTTCTGTTTTTCTCTTGTTAATGTAATATGTGCCTGCTGATTATCCCTGCGCACTTGCTAGTTAAATAGACATTTTATTTTTTTTATGAAAATGCTAATAAACATTAAAATAAAGCAATATGGTAACACTTCAATTAACCAATAATAACATACCTGGTAATTTAACTGCTGGTATTTATTTTTATATAGTTTCAGAATATGTTTCTAAACAGGTTTTACTGCAACAAACTAGATACTGTATGTAATTCATTCTTTTAAACTAATGTAATTTTTCTTGTTTATAAATTAAAGAATGAAATTCATCCATCCATTATCCAACTCACTATATCCTAACTACAGGGTCACGGGGGTTTGCTGGAGCCAATCCCAGCCAACACAGGGCACAAGGCAGTAAACAAACCCCGGGCAGGGTGCCAGCCCACCGCAGGGCACACACACACACACACACACACACCAGGGACAATTTAGAATCACCAGTGCACCTAACCTGCATGTCTTTGGACTGTGGGTGAATGAAATTCAGTAATTGGTTAATGGAACAGTAAACTCAATAGTAATATTTTCAGTTTATTTTTGTTGTTTGATTGTCTGTGATGAGAAAGGTAGCTCAAGGAATCATTTCCTTTTTGCAGTTTTTGTTTCCATGTTGTACCACAAATTTTTTTCTGAGACAGTTTTGTGTTTCTTCACTTATAGTATTATTTATCACGGTGCTGGAGAGTGGTGGTGTGTTACATGTTGGATTTACATGCAAGTAAGAGTATGAATGTACATGTCAACTATTACTGTTACTACTGCTACTACATTTATATAGAGATAGATAGATTATTGCTTATTGTGAACATCTTGAAGCCAAAGCTGGTACAAAAAATTGTTTATTCAAAGTTAAATAATTGCTTTCTATTATAGTTGAAAAACGATTTTCCAGTGACATCTCTTTGGATGCTTTTCAGTTGATTCCCTTTCTTCTCTAGTGTTTGTAATTAAGTACTTAGTAGTGCAATTTTAACTTTGAAACAATATTTTTTTCTTAATATTTTCGTACAGTATTTAATAGAACCTCTGAACAATACAGTATTTGTATTAAAACTGTCATTCTGTACTGACCATTATTTGTATACAAAACATTTCTCAACATCAAGTAGCACATTTTGAACATTTCATTTACTTTGCTTTATAAGAAACAGCTTTAAGGTTGATATAGAGACATATTAGCTATTATCAAATTGAGGAAACATGAAAGGCATTGTTTTTCAATAAGTAATGATAAAGTTCAGTTGTTAATTTGATGTTAACCTTGTAAACTAGAATTAAAATAAGTCACTGTCCTGTTTCATGTATTACAGAGCTTTTCTACTCCTTTTATTTCAGAAGGAGGACAATCCAGTCTTATAAAGTGTAACCTCTAAATGCTAAATGAGCAATGCAATTAGTCCCACAAAATTCACCTGGTGTGCCTCACCTGCCGAAAGACAGCTCAGGGCATGAGGGTGAAAGCAACATGGCTTAGAAATAGTTACAGCTAACATGAAAAGATAGGGTGTCATCCCTAAGTATTTTGAAGACTGTGGAAAGTGGAAGAAACAATTAATTTGTGCAATGGCAAACATGGGTAGATTGATATGAGGTTTGTTAAATTGGCAGAGAAAGCTGTATATGTTTCAAGGCCAGGTTTTATAAAAAGAGGAAAAACAAAATACAGCAAGTTTCAGGTTATAAACAGAGTGACCCCCTATATTCTATTGTTAAAATACCACTGGCTGAAACGGTGGCCACACTGATATTTTGAGGTTCAATATTTTTTGGGTAAAGCCTGCGTACTCTATGTGAAAGAATGTTATCCCATCATGCATACATTGTACTGAATAATGTTATATAAGATGTCACTTTTTAATGCTTCTTTTGAATTAAACATTTAGAGTTCATATGCTATTTAATCGCAGTGGTAGCACTGCTGCCTTGCAGTTAGGAGACCCGGGTTCGCTTCCCAGGTCCTCCCTGCGTGGAGTTTGCATGTTCTCCCCGTGTCTGCATGGGTTTCCTCCCACAATCCAAAGACATGCAGGTTAGGTGCATTGGCGATTCTAAATTGTCCCTTGTGTAGGCTTGGGGTGTGTGTGTGTGTGTGTGTGTGTGTGTGTGCCATGTGGTGGGATGGTGCCCTGCCTGGGATTTGTTCCTGCCTTGCACCATGTGTTGGTTGGGATTGGCTCCAGCAGACCCCTGTGACCCTGTAGTTAGGATATAGCAGATTGGATAATGATTGGATGGATGCTAATTAATGTTTTACAATGATTTAAGATGAGAATTCTGTGTAGATGGATCATCAATTCAATACACTGTGCACAAGAATAAATGAACATTGTGTATCGTATGAAGGAACAGTTGAGATTTAGTGACAGCATAACTTTGGCCTTTGATCATAATGTGGAGCTTCTGGAGAAAGTAAATACTTGCTAAATATGATAGTTTGGCTAGCTTATAGTCAAGGTTTTAAGGACTATGAATGTCATCCCATCCCCTTTTCTGCTGTCTAAATATTCTAAAAATAAATGAACAGGTTGTTTTAAGCATGGAAAAAGTGCCGTTTATGAGTTATCTTTACTTGGACCTCATTTTACTTTATACTTTCCTACTAGGAAAAACATTTAAGTAATGGTGAAGACCATGCAAATCGAATGGATGAAGTAATTGGAAAATTGAAGGAACAAATTTTCCACAAGGAAACTGAGCAGGAATCAATACTTAAAACAGTTGGAGAAGAAATTAACTCAATCTGTGAAATTTTAGCCATGCACTCGGATGATAAATTTAAGGTAATCCTTGTTGACTTATTGTTGATTTTCAGTGTTACAGATGTTAAAGCCTGGTTATATTATATTTATGAATAGGTTATGAAATTGTGTTCAGGAGTGGTTGGCTACAATTGTTATAAATTACACTCCCTGTTAGCTTTTGTAGTATTTAATATGGACAGTGAGTACTTTTTGGCCACAGTGTTGAATTTATTCTAATACTATCCAGAGAAAACTCGCAAAACACTATGTTCTGCTGTGAAATTATTTCAGATGGCAAGGTTTTATGGACTTATTTAAAACATTTTATTGTATATAATGAAATATTTACTATTTTGCTTCTTTTTCCAGCTGTTTCACTCTTTATTCGTGTTATTAATATCTTCACATTTTTCCTAGTTTAGTCTGAAACCTATTAAATGCAATGCAAAGTAAACCTCTTTGATCTCTATATTGTAAACTGTCACATGAAGTCATTTGTATACATTCAAACAGGAAACCAGCAACCAAAATTTTATGTGACAGAAAAGTTCCTGTTTTCTCTTTTTTTGTTTTCAGTTTTATCATGGTGTGTATATATATATATATATATATATATATATATATATATATATATATATATATATATATATATATATATATATATATATATATATATATATATATATATAAAAAATTGATTATCAGTAAGCTACAAACCACTAAGATGGTATTAGTTACTTTATTCTTTAATCATTGGTTTTGAAAAGGTTTTGTTAAATTAAAAGCCATAAGATGAAGAAAAGCCATGAATTCTGGATTTATTTTTGTTAGTTCACTCACTCATCTTAATGGTTTAGAATGCTTGCTTTATTATCCACATAACTACAATATTGGTTTGTTTCCTTAACTCAGGGGTGTTGAACTGCGGGCCTGGAGGGCAGCAGTGGCTGCAGTTTTTCATTCTAACCCTTTTCCTCATCAGTTTTCAGTGCTAATTTAATCTTCCCTTCATTTTAATAGCCCTGTTTTTAAGGATTCAGTCCTCTGAATTGATTCTTTTCTTCATTAAATGGCAGCCAAACAGAAATGAGCTGACAGACGACCAGCTAAACTGGGATTTCAAACTCCAACCACTCTCTTAATGAGAAGCCAATTCTTCCTGTTAATTAAACTCATTATTTAATTCCATGGCTTTTGCTGCTCTCATTCTGCCATAGCAGACATTTCCAAAACTGGTGATTTTTCTGTTTTTTCTAAGAACACCGTCAAGATGTTTTGGTGACCTGAGAGATCAACCTTACAGAGACCTTCACCTTTCTTTATTTTCAGATATTGTGTGATGGGCACAGGTGAGGTGTTCATGTGGTGGCTTGTTTTGTGTCTCATTATTGTTTGGCTGTTAATTAAGGAAAAAGACACAACTAAGGGGTCTGAATCAAGTTAATAAAAACTAAGGCAAAAGAAGTTAATTAGCAGCAAAAACTGGTTACTAATGAAGAAGATAGTTAGAATGAAAACCTATAGCCACTGTGGCTCTCGAGGACCGGAGTTTGACACCTGTGCCTTAACTTGTTCGAGAAAAGGACCCGTTTATTTCATGGAATGCATCTTCTTACTGTTATTAATTCAAGATGTAAAGAACGCATATGTTATTAAAATCATTCAAATGCACATAATATACCCACAAAGTTTGATCACATGGGTTTCAGGGTTTTAATATTTTAACTGTCCATAGTAATATTTATTAAGATTTAAAGTTCCAGTTGCATCCAGCTTATTGCTAGATGGAATTTATGTAATCTAATCCTTTCATTGTATTTATACATCTAATTTGGTAATGAATTTTATCTTGATTGTATTAAGGAGAGTTATTTGCAAAATTAAAGAGTTCCTTTCAGTAATCGTTATGATCACATTACACTAATAAAATAACATATTAAGAAGATGGAAATTGTGAATATTTAAGTTGTAGTGTGTCCTACAATGATAAGGAGTTTTCAACAGTAACACTTTTCTTACATTTTTTCATGCTTTTGTTCTTTTGTATCCTAATGTAAATGCAATCTGTTCCCTAGGCTGTATCCCTAATGTCTGATCTGCAGAAGGATCCTCACAGATGGTTAGCTGAAATGAAGGTAAAAAAGAAAAGATTGTATTCTGTAACATGTGCTTGCCATCATCATAATTGCTCATCTTCCAAAATCTCCCTACTGAATCCAGTTCTTGAAAGGTGGGATGATATGATGCACACTTTTATATTCCATTTGATTTCTAAATTCTCTGAAGATTTTTTGGAAATCCGGGCATTAACCAATTAACAGCCACATAAATACAATGCTTAAGTACACCACTTTCCAACATGTAGTCACTGGAGCAATTAAAATGTTCAGGCAGTAAATAAAATTAACGTATTTTTAGCAAAGACATACTCATTTTAAAATGGTATACTAATTTCATAAGTTGTCTATTATAATTATTCTATGGTTATGAACAAGTTGATGTCTTTTATTTCCTATGCTATGTGGATATATGAACTTTTGTTTTTAGGTTTGTTTACTAGTTAGTAGATGGTATGGTGCCACAGTGTTTAGAGTTGTCTCAAATCTTCAAAGTCGTGAGTCGAAATCCTGCAAATATTAAATAATTGCTTTAGGTTTACTGGTGTCTGTAAACTGTACTTTCCGCATATAACAATAAACAAAGACGTATACCTAAAACTAAATTAGCTTGCTGTGAGTGAATATCAGTGGTTTTATGTGTGAATGTACCTTGTGATAGACTGATGTCCCATTTATTGGCCTTTTAACCAAACCTACCAGGGTGTCTGATCCTCGTTAACTCTTGTGATGGACGGCCATGGCCACTACCTGGCCAGAATTCCAGTAAGGTAGAAGGACCAGGGGAAAGGACATTGATGAGGCAATACTTGCCCTGCAGGAATCCTCTAGTGTCCCAGGGGGTGTCGGGAACTGGAGTTTGATGAAGCCCTGTTGGGTTCTGTGGGGGCCACCAGGAGGTGCTGCAAAGCCCTTTAGGAGACCTCCAGCGCACCTGTGAGTGATTCCAAGTAATAGTGATGAGCCACCTGGAAAACTCCCAGGACCTATATAATAGGAGCTGCTTCACTTCATTGGGGCCCAGAGTCAGGACGAAGGAGACAAAGCCTGAGGAGGAGTGGAGGTGGATGGACTGGCGGCAAGGAAGGGACTGGACTGTATATTGGTGTGGTGTTGGTGGTTTGTGCACTTTTAATTATAAATAAACATGGTATTGAATTGAACCTGTGTCCTGACTGTCTGTGTCGGTGGTTAGGGTGGCGGTACGCCCCTTAGTGGCTTACATTTGCATCCCAGATGAGACCCCTGGCCGTCTGTTGGCAGGAACCCCTTAAATCATTTTGTATACCAACCCGACACAGCAGCCCAAGGCACACAGCAGCATGAAGACACTCGCTCGTACCAGCAGCACAACCACCCGCACACACGCAACTTTTCAGCGGCAGGCTGAAGCTGCCCGAAACAAAAAAAAGCAGCAGAAGCTCACAGAAGCACTGCTCCCTGCTGATGGGAAAGAAGCCCAGGTGGGGGATAGGGTGGCAGTTCGCCCCCTAGTGGCTTACACTCTACTATATTTAGTAGGGCTGAAAATGCAGAAGTGAATGGATGTTAATTTGTGGGGTTACTTTGCGCTATAGGCAAAAAAATGATTTATAAAACAGGAGTATTTCTACACTAGTTTCCAAATTGATCTAGATAATGAAAGTTCTTAGTCACTATCCTTGAAAAATGAAAACTTTTAAAACACTCTCCCTTAGTTTTTGTCCAAGGTTCTATGTTTCATTTGCCTCTCATTATTTTAATTTACATAAATTAGTCTGTATTATATAATGTTTCAAGCAGTACATACCTGTCAATATATCCAAATTTGCAAGAAAAGCACTTCTGGTTTCATCTCACTCAGCCTTCTGTATTTAATACCAATACCTGAATTTCAGGGAACAAATTTTCAGCTTAATTTCAGCAGAGTCCCACTCCCTTAGTGTGAAATATCTTTCAGAAATCATTATGTGGGAAGATAGATAGATAGATACTTTTGAATTTCCCCTTGGGATTAATAAATTTTTAGCTTTTGCTAATGTAGCACTTTGCTCTTTATATAATTGGCTTTGGGGTCTTCTGTGTAAGATTTTGAAACTTTGAATTTCCCATGTGACATTTTCACAAAGAATTATTATTTAATACTGGAACACAAAAATTAGATGGTATAAACATGTTTGAAGGTAACATGGTGGTGCACTTGTTAGGACTACTGCTTCTCTGCCTCTGAATTCTATGTTAAAAGAATGATCTGGTTCCCCATATCCTAAAGATACACGTGTAAATGTCATCTTGTATCTCTAAAGTACACAATATGAATGAATGTGGATGTGTGCAAGTATGTCCTGATATGGACTGCCGTTTCTTTTAGAACTGTTTTTTCTCATGATAGCCTCAGTCTCAACACTAAAATTACATTAAATGGGCTCAGTAAATGGAAGATTGGATAGATACAAAAAACTGATTTTATAATTAATGTGCTGTAATTCGGAAAAATATCTTTTATCTATCAATTTCATATGCAGAATGTATATTGTCATTATCTGATCACCTTTAACTTAATTTACTATAACAGTCTCTCTCAATTGTTCTCACATGAGGTCAACTCACTGCAACTAATAGAAAGTGCTACCATCAGTTTCCTGTTAAACTGCTTGAGTCCTCCGCTGGCCCATTTATATTGGCACTGTTAATTTCCAAGTTACACTTGAGCCTCTGCTACCTGCATGTAGAATTTGAGGAATGAATACTTCTATCCATCTGTATGGGCAGCTTTTCATATAATTTACTGTAAATACAAATTAATCCTGTTCTCTAATATCATCATCAATTGACGTTTTGTTTTGAAAAGGAATTTTCAGTGTTGTATGAACTCTAAAACAGTTTGTATACCAATCTTGATGCTCCCATCCAAACTCAAGGCCTACTGTATTATTTAATGATATTCTCAAACCCACTGTTGCCAGTTTAGGGTCACAGGGGGCTTGAGTCTATTTTGGTAATACTGGACACAAGATAGAGGCCACCTATGGACATGGTAACAGTCCTTCGCAAGGTCCATAAAAACAGAATACTAGAAAATCCTGTGCAGACATGGGAAAACATGCAAAAAAATAGGATTTGGAAATAGGAAGCTACATCCATAAGGCGTTCGTGTCAACAAGTCTGACACTGCCATCCTCAAAGCTTACTGCATCTCTTAAATTATTTTGGTAATTCTCTTTACAAAGTTCTAGTATAAAATTTTAAACAGATATGCTTAATATTTTCTAGTTTTTTGCTGTAATTTTTGTTCCTTTTTGGTAAAGTCATGCAATATATATGGTTTTAACAAAAATAGGCCTCTGTCAGCCCAAATAATAACCTTTCAGTTCCTATTTCCTTACCATATTAAACATATTTAAAGGCTTTAAGGTACTACTTTCTAGTACACAGTTGCTGTATCTACAGCTTTTCATGTAAATAAATATTTTGTATCTGTTTATATGAAATTAACTGTTGAGGTGTTTCAGTCTTTCCCCTATAGTTTTGGTGAAGAACAGCAAACATCAAACTTTCACCGTTCTAGTCCATCATATAATGTGTACCCTGCTCTGGCACAATGTAGTGTGAAGGACTCCCTGCCCCAAAATTCCTACTACTATCCTGAGTCGAGCATTACTTGCATCCATTGCGCTAACTTAGTGGGGGAGCTGCATCATCTGTGCCTATAATGTCCCATGGACAGAACTAAGTGTTAGATCAGGTTGAAATCAAGGGCTGCTGTTCAGAACAGTGAGAGCACCTTGACAGTGAAGGGCTGAAGAGCTTTAATCTGCATTTTGCTGCTCAGACACTTCACTCATTACCTTAACTTGATTCTAGAATCCTTTCCTTAAAAAACTCACTTTTGCGTATCTTATTACATAGACAAAACTACGATGGTTGTGCGAAGAGGTAAAAGAGAGAGAAGGGCAAGGAAAGAAACTGAAGCATCATCTACAGCAAATCAGGGAACAGCTGAAGAGTCTTAAACAAAGTAAAGAGTCAGACAGACAACTACTTATTGAGCAGATCACAAACCAGGACCGTCTGCTTGAGGAAATCCACAGGGAAAAGAGAGGTTAGTGTCTTATGATGTTTTATTTCCTTACTTGTTTTGGTTAATGGTTGATTTTTGTTTGGTAAAAAATCTTGTTTAAGTAAGAACATCATTTAAATTTAAACATCTTAAAAAAGTTACATGCATTTGTCAGGTAAGATGCATGTATTTGTTATATATTTTATTTTACATGTTAATTATTTGTACAGTCTTGACAAAACAGTATTCATAAAGTTTTATGTTGAATCATGAACGGTGGTGAAAGCTAGAGGAAGTTTATGTCATGTAAATAGTTGCTAATCTATGTTTATTTAATGCAGAGTTAACTGACTGACTTACTGATTCACTCACTTACCAGCAAAAGCCCTATTATCTGTTCAGTTAAAAAGCTGAAATTTGGCAAAATGGTAAATCTATGCCAGTAAGTATCTGCTACGAAACAACATTTTGACATTAATATTTAGGGGTAACACACTCCCCCCCAATACAAAAACTAATCACCTCAAATTCTCAAAAATGCCTTGATGGATTTGATTGAAATTGGGAGACATTATAGAAAAACGAAAAATAAATGATGATGCTTGTGTTTTTTTTTTTTTTATTATTATTTGACAGTAAAATTTTTATTTGTGGATGTTTATTAATATTATGCCAATTTATATGCTCTTTATTGCACTGAGAGCATGCTTTATGCAAATGAAAAATGTAGCAGAAGTGATTCATGGGGACACGCAAATACCATCACTAACCAATAGGGTGGGACTGTGACCTGGACAGGAAAAAAGTGATGTGAGATGTATGGAAAAAGAAAGCTCATTGAAACTCAGTAAAGATGCAGAAGTCAAGGGTTAGGTAAGCACTGATACTGTATATGCCATTGACTACCTGCACTCTTAAGATGCATACCGGTTATCCCTTCCACTCTGTCGACCTCCTGACATGAACTACTGAATGCTGCTAAGCACTCTTACATGAAAGACAGGCGAGCGGATACCCTTAAAACTTTGAGTTTCGTACACAAATGGAAACAGGCGTGGAGTGGGGGGTTAGATGAGCACCTTAAAGCACCAACAAATAAATGATGAGAAGAGGGTACCATGCACCATGAAGAACCAAAACATAAAAGATGAGTGCTAAGGAGATTATTGAGCGCCACAAAGCACCAACACATAAACGACGACTGGGATGGGCAATGATCGATGTAGTTCCCGGAGCAGCAGGTGCAATATCAAATTGTGAAGGCAACAAGTGCATAGTTCTTCCAAACTGCTGTATGGGAGGGGTAGTGAGTGGCCCTATAACATCTGCATAGCAGTTCAAAAGTGGTATACAACACCCAGAAAAAGGTGCACAGCCAGAGCTTACAGGAAACATAGCTGATTACCCATTTCAATTCAGAAGAATAGACTTTTTTGTAAAATTATGTTTTGCAATGACCATCAACAACAGCCAAGTAAGAAGGAAAAGCAATAAAAGGCAAGATCTGGTCTAATGCAGGAATGTTTTACTCGTGGTCAATTGTGTAGGTCCAAGAGTAAGCAGCCCCTTTAACCTAATAATATTGTTATTATTACATATTATTTGACTGATGTCTTTATCCAAGATGACTTACAACATGCACAATACAATTGGTTACATTTATTTTGTTTTTCCAATTGGAACATTGACAAGTGAAGTAATTTGCTCATGGTGACACAGTGCCAGTAGCAGGGTTTGAACTCAAAACATCATGTTGTGAAGTCCTAGGCCCAAAGCCTTAACCACTACAACATACTGCTTGCCAGGTAACACAGCTAGTGGTTAAATAAATATCATTTGTAATTTACTTATTCATAAAAAGAGTTATTACTCATTTGGTATAGTGAACAGTATAGAGAAGAAAAGAATAAAATGTGATTTAATGATTCTAAAATATGTATTATGTTTAAAATGCCAGTTTGTTTCCAAAAAATAGACAAAACGGATTCTCCAAACTGATTGTTGCACAATTGTTGTGTCTTTAAAACAATTTTTGGAAAATATATATATTTTTTATTTATCATTTTAGAGGAGTTTTTTTCAACAATAAGGCTGTAAAAAGCTATATTATTCTCCAAATGCAGGAAGGAAAACTTACTGGAACAATTATGAAGATAAACAATTATAGCAGTCAAAATACTAATGTTGTTTGTATTGTCATTGTGTTGGAGGTTTGTACTTTATTAGTTTATAGCATTCAGACAGAATATCGTTTTTTGAAGCTTGTATGAGGTGATAGTAAGTCTTCCCTGCTTCCTGCAAGCCTATGTAGTAACTCCTTTTCCCTGTGTGTCTCTGACCTTAAACAATTCACAAGTGTTATTGAAGTTGAAGCATTCTTGCAGTGAGGGCACCTGAAAAGAGAGCTCTTTGTCAGAAATAGCTGACGTTGTACATGACGTTAATGCTAAGCAGCTTAATGGCAAATTAAAACATTCTGTTATTGACCAGAAATAATTACTTGTTGAAGCACTGCCTGCAACACTGAAGCTCTCAGAAGCTAATTATAATGTAAAGGGTCAGCAGGAAAACAGTTTTAAGATATACATGATGTGTTTTAATTGATTTTAGTGCATAAAGATGCACGCATGCATGCAGACACCAGGGTAAAAAAGGGAGCTATTCTATGGTCAGAAACCTATCCAGTGTACAATATTAAAATGTCAGTGTCTAATTTACCATGAAAATCAGCAGAACTAGTGTAAAATTTCTGTTTGTAAGTAATGACACACATTAAAAATACAACCTTTTCTTCCCAAGCAGCATGAACAAATTAGGGAGGTTAAATGATGTTACATTTATAAAAATTCAAATGAAACTACAAAGTTACATTTATGGTCTGTCAGTGTACCTACAAAAAATATTGATTAAAACATTTAATGAAGTAAAGAATCTGGAAGCAAACTTTAATTATAAAAATTAAATGTAATTTGAAATCAGCTTGTGTTTCTTGTGGAAATAAAACCATAAAGCATGCCATCCGCTGTACGCAGTCTGAACAATGCAGTCTTAAACAAAAGCAGATTAAAAAGAAAAGTATATCAATTTATGAATAATACTTCTTTTCATGGAGCTGTAACACATCCATCCATTATCCAACCCGCTATATCCTAACTACAGGGTCACAGGGGTCTGCTAGAGCCAATCCCAGCCAACACAGGGCGCAAGGCAGGAAACAAACCTCAGGCAGGGAGCCAGCCCACTGCAGGGCACACACACACACACCAACCATACACCAGGGACAATTTAGGATCTCCAATGCACCTAACCTGCATGTCTTTGGACTGTGGGAGGAGACCGGAGCACCCGGAGGAAACCCACACAGACATGGGGAGAACATGCAAACTCCACGCAGGAAGCACCCGGGAAGCAAACCCAGGTCTCCTAACTGTGAGGCAGCAGCACTACCCACTACGCCACCGTGCTGGCCAATATAATGCTAATCAATACAAAATAGAAAATGTATCAGGTAAATATTTATATCAGACGTTTCAAACTCAGTTCTCAGAATGTTAAGTGACTTCAGCTTTTCTTTCTAGTCACATTCTTAATTACAGGCAAGTTCCCTGCTGCTAGTAGACCATATTTTGTTACCTTAATTTTAAATAACTGTTTTTTTTTAAGATTCTGAATCCTAAATTGCTTATTTTTTTCATAACTAGCTGAAAGTCAACAATAAATACTGAGCTGTTCCAGGTAAAAATATGATATGATGTTCTTGGTAAAAGAAAATAAACAATATCAGGAATGTTGGATTCATCAGAGTGAGTGTGTTACCATGTTGTAATGTGATGGTCTCACATGCATTTCTTGAAAATCCACAATGGCTTCAGGTTTTTGCTGCATCTAATATTATAATTAGAAGCCAATTTTTGCTGTTCATAGTACATTTAGGTTCATTTAAGTATATGTCAAAGTGTATTCAATTTACAGCAGTAATGGAATACTAATTAGGAAAAGTGGCTGGAATGAAAGCTGTCTATTACATGGGCTCTCTATGAATTAGGTTTGATATCCCTGATTTATGTATTGGAAAGAGTTTGAAAATAGCCTTTCATTGTTAGATGGTGAAATAGTGTACTTGAATGGTCATACAAGATGATTGACCATTCATTTGATAGTACAACAAACATGAGCACAGGATAATGTCTTTTAAAGTAATTGGTACAAATCCAAAATGTAAGTAAAAAAAGATTTTCATAATTAAAGTACCCTGGATTTATAGAATATATATTTTTGTTTATTTATAAACCACCCTAAATCTTACAGATACAGTTTGATCTTCAAACAGTCTTAAGTGTTGTAGATCTGATGAGCCTTCTTTTAAAGATGAAGGCATATACTAATATATATAACTTGCTTCTATTGAACCCCTGCCACTATGTATATGAATCTTATTTTTTTAATACATCCTTAATAGCAATTAGGTTTTTTACTGAAGTAATAAAAATGGCTTATTCAATTTGTTAAAACAATATCTTTTTTTTTGATCATTCTCAATGTATAGTAACATTAATTACATTTTTAACATAAACTTAGAATAAGACCTGGTGATGCAGTGTATGGTTGTAGATGCCAATGCCTCTTTTCCCTAGTAGCATGGCAAATGCCAAACGTTTAAATGAATTACACTTAAATTACTACTGGAACTGATCGATGTGTACAGGGTAAGTATGAGACATATTTAATATTATTTTCGAGGTTCTTATGCTATTCTCCAATCTCATCTCTGTTTTTTGGCCCTATGTTTTGATCAGACTCTATCAGTAACAAATTCCTCTAAGGAATGAGTATGTTGAGTATTGAAGGATAGCCTTTCTTTCTAAAATGTTTACTGGCAGGGATTTCCCTTTAATATTGGATAATTTTAACTGACTCAAGTCCAAAACTACTTTTGCTATTGCAGAGATCACTCTCAAGGCAGTCTCCTTTTGAACAATATATTCACATTCAAATTTCTTTGCATATTCTGTCATACCACCAGAGTAAAAAAATTTTGATGTGAGAAAGATTAACTGAAAATTGTTCTATAGTTTAGACACCATTACCTTCAGAAAATATTAAAGAAACATATTAAAAAGACAGTTAAAGCAAAATTTTTGGAAAACTTCAAAAAAGGTTACCTCCTGTTGAAGAAAATGTGTGTTTAAACAACATATTAAATGTGAAATGTTTTGCATTATGCTAGGATACTCTTCCTCTACAGTTTTCTCAGTCTCTCTGAGTGTAACAGTCATTGAATGGCACTCACTAATAACACACAGAGTAGAAGGTTCAAAGAGGCAGTCTTACTCAGCATACTTATCTGATTCAGACATTCCTTCAGATGTCCATTTGCAATTGTAATTCATTTTTGATTAGATATAAAGTACCCTTATTTAAATCCATTTTAGTTCTGTTTTTGATGATTGTTAAATCCTTGAGACATCAATCATTTATTAACCAATATATGTTATAATTTATTAACATATAGAGAATTGCATTCACTTGTAACATTGCATAATATCTGTAGGCAATGCAAACAAAAGGTTCAACTTTGTATCATACTCTAGACAGTCTGCATACCAATACTGTCTAGACAAAGGTTATTTAAATAGTAAGGTTTACTCTTTAAAAATGGAAAAGGACCTTGACCTAGTTGAATATAATATAGAATTCTATAAATATGAATCGTCTAATAGTACACTTTGATAGTCACAAGTGCATAATTTATAGTGTTAATTAAGCCATCACAGTGATTATCTGCTACATTTTGTACAATTGCTTCTGAAGATGTAGTATTAAAAATGGCCCAGCCTGAGTTCTAGGAAAATCTACTCAAGTCAATATGATTTTTTGAAATGTGGAGCAATTTATACAACTGTTATATATTTAACTTAATTGTATTTTCATTTTTACTATGCTATTGAACATAGTATTATCATTTTGACAAAGTATTAGTGACTTTTGTATTTGTTAAAGTACATATATTTGTGATCTAATTTCAGTGTTAGAAAGTAGAATTATTAAACATTTAATCTGAAAACATATTGAATCTTTTTAATTTCAGTTCTTCACATTATGGGACTATTTTTGAGGCCTGTTTTCAAAGCTTCATTTTCTGCTTATAATTTACAAATCTGTATTTTTAAAATGAATTATCTATCCATCCATCCATTATCCAGCCGCCATATCCTAACTACAGGGTCACGGGAGTCTGCTGGAGCCAATCCCAGCCAACACAGGGCACAAGGCAGGAAACAAACCCTGGGCAGGGTGCCAGCCAACCGCAGGGCGCGCACGCACACACACACACACACACCAAGCACACACTTGGGACAATTTAGAATCGCCAATGCACCTAACCTGCATGTCTTTGGACTGTGGGAGGAGACCCACGCGCACGGTTAGAACATGCAAATGCCACGCAGAGAGGACCTGGGAAGTGAAATGAATTATCTATTTTATCATATTTTGGATTTTCTATATAATTCACTTCATTACAATTTTCAGCAATAACTAGTATGGTATTTCTGAACTGCATAAGATAAAGAAACACATGTGTTGTTTCAGTTCTGTCCTTTAGGTATGTTGAAGATTTAAATGTTTATGTTGGTTGAGTGTAACCACAGAATGAGATAGGAATCATGGTTTTAAAGTTTTAATGCGGTGTTAATTTTTTGCCCATCTTCAAATTAGTTCATGTGTAGCATCTTTGTTTGAATAGTTGTTTTTGTTGTTGTTAATAATATGAGTTTTCTGGCAGTCTTATTTGATGTAACACTTGGGAAGTTACTAAAAAGTCAATGTGTGTAGTTCTTTCCTGATGCTGTTCAAGTTTTGATTATAAATAAATAAATAATAAATACATTTCTGTGGGTCACAGAAAAATGTATTTAACTCAGGGAAAAAAACACAAAGTTTTTGTCTGGGTTATATTGTTGGTAAAATGGTGCTGATTATTTGTGAATAATTAAGATTTGCCTTTAATCAACGTAAAGAACAATATACAGTGCATCCGGAAAGTATTCACAGTGCATCACTTTTTCCACATTACAGCCTTATTCCAAAATATATTAAATTCATTTTTTTGCTCAGAATTCTACACACAACACCCCATAATGACAATGTGAAAAATGTTTACTTGAGGTTTTTGCAAATTTATTGAAAATAGAAAAAATTGAGAAAGCACATGTACATAAGTATTCACAGCCTTTGCCTTGAAGCTCCAAATTGAGCTCCGGTCCATCCTGTTTCTCCTGATCATCCTTGAGAAGTTTAATTGGAGTCCACCTGTGGTAAATTCAGTTGATTGGACATGATTTGGAAAGGCACACACCTGTCTATAGAAGGTCCCACAGTCGACAGTTCATGTCAGAGCACAAACCAAGCATGAAGTCAAAGGAACTGTCTGTAGACCTCCGAGATTGTCTCTAGGCACAAATCTGGGGAAGGTTACAGAAAAATTTCTGCTGCTTTGAAGGTCCCAATGAGCACAGTGGCCTCCATCATCCGTAAGCGGAAGAAGTTCGAAACCACCAGGACTCTTCCTAGAGCTGGCCAGCCATCTAAACTGAGCGATCGAGGGAGAAGGGCCTTAGTCAGGGAGGTGACCAACAACCCGATGGTCACTCTGTCAGAGGTCCTCTGTGGAGAGAGAAGAACCTTCCAGCAGGACAAGCATCTCTGCAGCAATCCACCAATCAGGCCTGTATGGTAGAGTGGCCAGACGGAAGCCACTCCTTAGTAAAAGGCACATGGCAGCCTGCCTGGAGTTTGCCAAAAGGCACCTGAAGGACTCTCAGACCATGAGAAACAAAATTCTCTGGTCTGATGAGACAAAGATTGAACTCTTTGGTGTGAATGCCAGGCGTCACGCTTGGAGGAAACCAGGCACCGCTCATCACCAGGCCAATACCATCCCTACAGTGAAGCATGGTGGTGGCAGCATCATGCTGTGGGGATGTTTTTCAGTGGCAGGAACTGGGAGACTAGTCAGGATAAAGGGAAAGATGACTGCAGCAATGTACAGAGACATCCTGGATGAAAACCTGCTCCACAGCGCTATTAACCTCAGACTGGGGCGACGGTTCATCTTTCAGCAGAACAACGACCCTAAGCACACAACCAAAATATCAAAGGAGTGGCTTCAGGACAACTCTGTGAATGTCCTTGAGTGGCCCAGCCAGAGCCCAGACTTGAATCTGATTGAACATCTCTGGAGAGATCTTAAAATGGCTGTGCACCGACGCTTCCCATCCAACCTGATGGAGCTTGAGAGGTGCTGCAAAGAGGAATGGGTGAAACTGGCCAAGGATAGGTGTGCCAAGCTTGTGGCATCATATTCAAAAAGACTTGAGGCTGGAATTGCTGCCAAAGGTGCATCGACAAAGTATTGAGCAAAGGCTGTGAATACTTATGTACATGTGATTTCTCAGTTTTTTTATTTTTAATAAATTTGCAAATACCTCAAATAAGCTTTTTTCACGTTGTCATTATGGGGTGTTGTGTGTAGAATTCTGAGGAAAAAAATAAATTTAATCCATTTTGGAATAAGCCTGTAACATAACAAAATGTGGAAAAAGTGATGTGCTGTGAATACTTTCCAGATGCACTGTATGTTTTATTTGAGTGCATAATCAGTTTTCTGTTTATTTTAATGTCTCAGAAGAGTTTAATCCATTTTTGAAAAGCTCAATTCTATTATCATGTTCATATAACAAGAAAAAAGACAATGTCCATCCATCCAGCCTGCTATATCCTAAATACAGGGTCACGGGGGTCTGCTGGAGCCAATCCAAACCAACACAGGGCGCAAGGCAGGAAACAAACCCTGGGCAGGGCGCCAGCCCACCACAGAAAAGACAAAGTATTTAAGTAAAATAAACATTAACAAAAATGAAAAGCAGACAGGGGGTATAGAACTTCTTTAGAATTTGGCAGGATTTTATTAATGCAATTTTAAATTAGGAGCACAGAAAAGTTAATCTCTCATCGTTTTAATTAGTTAGAGGCTATATAACAAAATGTGCCTCCTTTGTCTCTTTTTCCCTCATTTTGTTTTTTAAATTAACTCTCGGTTTTGGGTGAAGTTGGGGGTTTTATTGTGGTTTATGATTAGTCATTTTAATTTTTCTGTCATATAATGTATGGTATTGCTTGTAGTTCTGATTGAACAGATATTTTTGTAATTTTGTTTTACTGAAACTTATGGTGGAATGTCATATTATTTCCTTCTGTACTGCGTTTATCTGGAACAATTAAAGATTAAATTAAAAAAGAAGAGTTAATAAGTTTTACAGTTATGTGAAGAGAAAGAGTAACTGCAATCACATCTCTGACTTTGTTTTAGCAGAAGCACCATGCCAGAAATAGCTCCCCTCTTTTATAGAAATTATAATTCATGTGATTTGATGAAAAATGGCAGTAATGGTATTTAAAGGAATTTTGTGATTTAGAAATCAGTTAATATATCTTTAAAGTCGATTTTTGAGCACATCAATTTAATAAATTCTTAATTAAACAAAAGCCATGGCTTGTTTAGGACATGTGCTTGTTACCAAGTTCTCTTTATGTAGTATAAACATAACCATTTGCTTTGGTGATTTTACTAAATAAGCATAAATGTTGACTTGTGTTCTGAGAGTAGTTGACCCTACACATTTTTTAAAATTTTGTTATATCTTCATTTATATTGTATGATACTCACGTTGCTATTTTTATTCATACTTAATAAAAATTCATGGTATAGTTTAGGCCCCATTCATGTCTCATAAGCATTGTCTGTCATAAGAAGCAGAAGCACAGCTTCATGGTCAAGCATGAAGTAACACAATGATGTCAAAAAGTCAAATCTACTGCCAAAGAACAAAATTCTGTTAGAATGACTTAGTCACATTGTCCACATATGCCCATGATATTACAAGAATGAAAAGAGAAGTTTACACTAAAAACTGCTCAAATGTTTAGAAAGAAGTTTTCTATTTATTCAGATGTGATCTGCATTCTTGCACAAAAATGTGTTAGAGTTTGTAGTCTGATTTAGCAATAATTAACACATTTCAGGGATAAATCATTTTTCTCACATGGATATACTATGTTTAGGACCTCTGATTTTGCTTTAGTAAAGTTTAGTATCAAGATTAAATGGTATTTATTATTTTTTTGACACTAATTATATATAATTGAGATTTAGATAAAAATTTTATAAAATATTCCATTAAAATATGCAAGAGTTTTTTTATGAAACTATACTTGTAGTGAATAATGTTTGCTGTATTTACTTCACTGATTTATTTTATAAAAATGGTTAAACAGGGCATTCTGTAGGACATTTCAGTTGAGTTAGTGGAATATATCAGTAGCTGTCAACTTACACTTACTCATGGTGAGAAACAAAAGAATCATAGGCAGTTAAAGATCAAGATGAAACATAGTGTTTTATACAATAGCCCGGAATTTGTTCCTGCCTTGCGCCCTGTGCTGGCTGGGATTTGCTCCAGCAGACCCCCGGGAGCCCTGCCCCCAATGGCTGAAGTGCATCCCAAAGAGCATTTGCCGTGTCTGTGGAAGATTGATTGTCCATTGCCGTGACAACCACAGTGCTGCAGTGGAGTGCCACAGAAGCATATTCGAGCCAATTCCGGTCTAGCACCTGTCATTGGTGGGTGATGCAAGGAACATTATAAATGTAGGGAAAAGTAGTATTACTTGGCTACTAACCCGGCTATGACCCTGCCTGACTGCTGTGTGTGTGTGTATAGGAAAGCGGTAGATCCCGCTACAATAAATCGTGCTGTTCCTGTTTCAAGCGGAAGAAAGCTGAGACTCAGCCTAGTGTTTTGGGGTGCAAGACAGTGACTCATGTGTCACTATATACATTGTGAATACTAGGAGGCACTGTTGCCCCTTTAAAACCAACAGCAGGGGTGCCCAAAGCGTCAATTGCGAATGACCGGTAGATCGCAAAGGTAGTGCAGGTAGATCGTGTTGCATTAAAAAAATTTTTTTTTAAATGTTAGTCTATGTTATATCCTCCCTATGGCATTTGCCACTTGATTGACATACAGGGCAGCCAGTCTGAGATCTCTTTTCTCTCTCCCGCATGCACAATTGAAGTGCGTTTGTCTGATCTGTCATTCTATCATTGGTATTCCAAAGAAGGAAAATGTAGAAAGGCATTTTCGAACTGCTCATAAAAACTAAGAAACTGAAGTCCTTCCAAAAAGCGATCTGAGAAAGAGAAAGGAGAAGGAACTAAAATCGCAGTTAATTGGACAGCCGTTATTTTTCACTTGGCTGAATTCAAAAGCTCCTTTACTGCATTATTTGGCTGTACTTATGCGAGTCAGCCTTTTCCCACATGACGATTATTAAATCCAAACAGAGTAATGACCATAAATGTATTGAATTGTTATTGTGCCATAAAGGTTATTTAGTTATGCAAGGTACAACTATATATATATATATATATATATATATATATATATATATATATATATATATATATTA